>NW_006408583.1:15662878-15663980 GCF_000296735.1 Chrysochloris asiatica
CAACAACAAGGTTACATTACCACTTTAGGCAGAGCTGGATTGCTGCTTTTTCTGTAGCAAAGGAGCAGGAGATGATCTTCCCAGAGAAAATGTGGGTGAAATGAGAAAGTACAGGTATAATTACCATCCTAAGTGGACGCTTCTCAGTGTTACCCCTCCTCCACTCTAGGCGAATATTTCCTTCCCATATCATGATTTCGGTAGGTTTTGTCTCCGTGGGAGATACTTACAGGTTTTCACTAGTCTTTCAAACTCATAAATCTCTCTCACGTTTTGTAGACATCGCTGAAATGAGGTTTGGAGTAGGGGAATTAGAGAGGAGGCCCGCAGGCCCTATTAGTTTGCCATTTGCTCCTTAGTAGCATTTCCATGCTCATACTTTTCATTTTTGCTTTGGTGAACATGGTAGCTCTGAACATAGGGAAATCCTACAACATGTGCCTGCAATTTCCTCACCCAATTGTAAATACCTGAGGGACTCGGGCAGCATGCAGTGAAATAAAAAACTATTATCATAAAAAAACTGCAGACATAGTGTGATGGTGGTGGTCTTAGCGACCTTGAATAGGGTTTCGAAGATTGTAAATCTTTAGAGAGCAGACGGTAGAATTGAACTGCTGACTTTGTGGTTAGTAGCCTAGCTCGTAATCTACTACGCTACCAGGCCCCCTTACAGAAACAGAGTTCTTGTTTTTAAGTGCTATCTAGTAGGTTCCGACTCAGCAACCCTATATAGGATTTCCGAGGAGCGGCTGGTGAGCTTGAACCACCTACCTTGAAGTTCAAACCGACTTTACAGCCCAGCACATTAACCCACAGAGCCACACTAGGACTCCTTGAAATGACGTAGGGCATGTTTACTGCAGTCTTTTACTATTAAAGTAGCAGTGGTACTTGTAAATATATATTGGTGGTGGTAGTTATGTGCTGTGGAGTCGGTTCCAACTCAAAGCCACCTGGCATAAGATTTCCGAGGCTGTAAATCTTTACAGGAGCAGAAAGCCTCATCTTTCTCCCTCAGAACCGCTGGTAGTTTTGAACTGCTGACTTTGAGGTTAGCAGTCCTACTCGTAACCACTACGCTACCAGCGCTCCTTACTAC
>NW_006408583.1:15664594-15666444 GCF_000296735.1 Chrysochloris asiatica
AAAAAAAAAAAAAAAATTCTACTAGAAATTATCATACAGCGTGGTTCATGAAGAATATTTTTTTATTATGACCAAAATAGTTGATTAAAATCTAGGGTTTTTTCCCTCCTCTCCCTATTTTATGACAGTATGTTGTAGTGCATATAGTATCGTCTTTTGAAAATAAAGTGTGCAATTAAAGTTTGTTTAAATTTATCTAAAGATCAATATGATGAAATTAAGCTGTTCTAATTTATTAAAAGTGGAAAGATATACTTTATCACTTAAAGGAAAATGGAAACAATGAAGCAAATGCTCTTCATTTCTGAATGCACTTTATACTGGTGAGTTAGTATGCCAGTAAATTAAGTAGAAACTGCATGGGCTTTAATTATACTAAAACTTTTGTGATGAAATTCAACCAATTTTAATAGTCACTTCCGTTTCAAATGAACAGAAATTCACTTTTTTCTGTTATTGCTATTAGCACCAAAAGCATCAGAACCTTCGAGGGAGTATATAAGCACATCATGCTGTCCAAATGCAGTGGTACAGTTCTCAGTTATCCCAAAATGTCTACATGTTACGTGAGTGCGTGTGTGTTTATTTTCAGTAATAGCTTTCTACTTTGAAAATAGGTAGCAGGCTATTACTGAAATATTTTTAAATAGGAAAAACGGGAAAGAAATACTCATCTGTGAAGGGAAACTTTTGCTCTTCATAATTTTATAACTTTTTTAAAAAAATTATTTTCTGTATCTAATGATTTGGGACTCCATGGTACTTAACAAAAACAGCAATGAATTGGGAGGAGTCCTGGTGTGATGTTGTGGTTAATGCGCAAGACTGCAAAGCCGTTTGAACTGCAAGGTCCACCATTGAAGCTTGCTAGCTGCTCACTGGAAACCCTATATAGGGTCGCTATGGGTCGGAAGCAGCTCAACGGCACCTAACAACAACAACAAAGCTACAAGAGTTCCTTCTTTCAACCCTTAACTCACCTTTATCCAATTAGCCTCATTTATCCAGTTTGAGTGCACTGTTGTTTTCTTTTTTGCCAGAACTCAATTTGATACACTGAATTAAGTGATAAGTTACTTATAATCTTTCAACATTAAATTCCTGTTTCTATAATACACATAATGCCCATCACTGAGAGTTGTAAAGATGGCTCATCACAGCTCTAAGGATGAAGTTTAAACTTGTCATAAACTGAAGGCTTCTGTTGGCCTCTTCAGTATTGCCTCTAGGCAAGTACCTCTCCCACTAGCTACACTCCATTGATATGGAAATATGTTCAGTCCTCACACCTTCAAGGCTCTGCCCTCAATGCATTGTGAACCGTCCCTCTTGTTTAGAACTCCTATCTCCTCCTAGTCCAGTTCCTATAAAACTGCCCACAACCACTTAGACTAGAAACTCTCTTGACTAGTTTCATTTTCAAGTTAAAATGGCAGAATAATTCTTGTTTTAATTTCCTCAGTTGTCCTCTAATTACCCACTTACTGAATTGTCTGCTTACTTGTCAGTTTTTCCTACCGTGATGAAAGTTCACCAGGTCAGAGACAGTGTCCGTTAGGTGGTGCATGCTACCAAGTGCTCAACTGTTAGCAGAAAGATTGGTGTTTGAACCCATCCAGAAGCACCTCAGAAGACAGATCAGGGGATCTGTTTCTGAAAGACCCACAGCCTTGAAAACCCTACTGACTAATTCTACTTTGCAAACATAGAATCACTGTAAGTCAGAAGGACTTGAAGCAGCTACAACAACAACAAAAATACGCTAAAGTACTGTTGGTGTTGTTGGTGGTGGCTGTGTGCCGTGGAGTCGGTTCTGACTCATAGTGACCCTGTACAGGGTTTCCAAGGCT
>NW_006408583.1:15667034-15681844 GCF_000296735.1 Chrysochloris asiatica
ATGCAATACGTCATCGGATTTCTTGACAGCTGCTTCCACGAGTGTTGACAGTTGATCTAAGAAGAATGAAGTCCTTGACAAAGTCAATCTTTTCTTCATTGATAAGAATGTTGTTTACTGGTCCAGCGGTGAGGATACCGAAGGCTGTGTTCTTTGAACTTCATCAGTAAATATGTTAAGTCCTCTTCACTTTCAGCTAGCAAGGTTGTATCATCTGCATATTGCAGGTTGATAATGAGTCTTTCTCCACTCCTGATGCCACGTTTTTCTTAATAGAACCCAGCTTCTCCGATTATTTGCTCAGCATACAGGTTGAATAAGTATGGTGAAAGAATACAACCCTGTCACACACCTTTCTTCATTTTAACCATTCAATGTTCCATGTTCTGTTCGAACAACTGCCTCTTGGTCCATATACAAATTCCTCACGAGTACAATTAAGTGTTCCAGAATACTCATATATATTGTTATTTGCTGTCTGGTTGGCTTCACTCATAGCACCCTCATGTACAACAGAATGAAATGTTACTGGTTCTGTACAATCTCCATCTGCTTTGATATTTGTGGGTTCATTGTTGAGACCATTGTGTCAATCCATCTCATTGAGGAGGTTCGCTAGTTTCCACTGATTCTCTACTTTGCCAAACATGATGTTCTTTTCAATCAATTGGTCTTTCCTGATGATTTGTCAAAAGTAAGTAAGATGAAGTCTCACCATCCTCACTTCTAAGGAGCTTTCTGGTTGAAGGAGTATTTCTTCTAAGACTGATTTGTTCATTCTTTTGACAGTCCATGCTATATTCAGCATCTTGTGTGGGTGTGGGGTCCTAGTGTGGCACTACAGGATAAGCACTGGACTGCAAGTTCAGTTTGAACCTTAAAGTTCATACAGGGTCACTATGAGTCAGAACCAACTTGACAGCACTTAACAACAACATGTTGGTGTAGGTTTTCTTTAATTGAAATTTTGGTATATTCAGAAAATTAAGTTACTATAAAATATTATACTCAAATACATCAACAAGCAAACAAACACACTTACCAATCTGTTCTTTGTCACTTTTAAATAACTTGCATTTTATATACGTATCTTTTCTAAATATATTACTGAGGTCTAAAGTTATGGGAGCAGTCCCACCACGCATGTTCTTGAGACTTGGCCATTGTGACCTTAGGCAAACCATCTAAGGTTACTTCAGGTTGTACCTGGGTTCCAGCCTGGTGATACAAGGGTAGAATTATTACATCCTGGAATAGGACTTGGCCAGAGCGTGCATGTACAGATAGTATGATCTTTTGAGAAACTAAGGACATCATTTGTTAATTTTTTTAATTTTAAGGCTATGTCAAAATTAAATGATCAAAACAATTATCTCAGTTCTTTAATATCCATTTCCTGTAGCATAGATATATTTAGCATTCCGTGTGAAATGATTTTTGAAAGCCTGCAACTATAGTCTGGCAACAGTTACCTAACTGTTTGTTGCTTTCTTGTTTAGACTCGCATGAATAGATTGAATAAGCAGCAATTTATGCAATCTTGATTCACATTTCTGAGTGATTGGAAACAAGTCTGATATGACTGTGAAACTCATTCAAGGAAGATTTTATGTTTGTGTCCTCAAACTTAAAAAATAAAAATCTAGGAAACTACATTTCTCCTTGCCTGAAATATACAATCATTTTATAGAAGTCTATTCTGTGTCTGTTTCATAGACTGTGCTAAAAAATTTCATGTCTTTTTTTTGTAGTGCCATTGGGCAATAAAGAACAGTTTTTAAAGCTTGGCCGTTGGCTTTTTTATATGCCTTTCACATCATTTCACATCTTGATTTGACCTCATTTTCATTTTTTCCCCCAGAGACAGCAGGAAATCACATGAAATGCACAATAATGCTTATGTTGTGATAGGATGTCATTGAAGAACCTTTTAGTAAGTAATTCCAAATAAAGATAAGGTTTCTGGGAACTGACAAACATCAAATAATCAAACAGGGCTGTCAGTTGAATTATACATCTTTATCTTCTTGTTATTGTATTGTTGACTTGGATCTCCTCTCTGATGAGTGTTTCCGTCAAATGAGGTGGTTTCTCCATATGTGATAAAAAGAGGCACAGAGCTAAATTGCTAAGCAAAGTCAGGATTTCAGGGTCTCTCAATGACATTGTCATTTTTATCATATTTATTTAAAAGAACTTTCCTTTAACTGAGATAATGAGAATGAACAGGCAGTTTATTCTTTAAACTTAAATGACTATTGCTTTTAAAGTTAAAAAAAAAAAATCTAACCATTTTCTACATGAGCGATTTCCAAAGCAAAATCAACAATCCCACCCCCAAAGAGTGTTGCCAAAGACTCACTGTTTAAATGCAAGATCTATGGGCAAAGCTGGCACCTTTCTTTTTGGTGAATTAGGAGACCACTATCCCAAGCAGTCTTTCCATATGAACCAAGGCCTCCCTCCAAGATTTGCCCAGCGGTGAGCAGGCAACAGTGGAGGATAGGGGTGAGAGCATTACACTCAGTAAAGAAGAGAAAAATATTCTTTGGATTCTTGTTAGCAAAATCCAAAAATACTATTAGAAAGGGAAACATCATTTTTACAAGTTTGTATATTTTAAAGCAGTTATGATGTCATGGTGTCATGCTGTCATATTAGCACTTGATGGCAAGGTCGATGGTTCAAACTCACGACCTGGTCCTTGGAAACCCTCTACAGGGTTGCTATGAGTTAGAATTGACCCAGCAGCACTTAACCACCACCACCAACAACAACAACGGCAGCAACAAGGTGGCTGCAGTGTCCCAGGAGTAAAACACTGAAGATCTCCAAAGCATGTTTATTTTAAGGAGCATCACACATTAATGATTAGTTTGTTCCTGAACTTTTACATTTTAAAATGCAACACATGAAGATTTGTGTACTGTGAAGATTTCCTCTTTAGTCTGCAAAAATTCTATTGTTGTACTTAAGGAAATGCTAGTTTTTCAATTTGTTTATTTTGGTTGAAGTATAGATAGTCAAAAAATAATGTAGACGAACTGGTGCATTTGAGTTATGGTGTTGGAGGAGAATGTTAAAAGTACCATGGGCCGCTAAAAGAACAACCAAATCTAAAAGAAGTACAGCCAGCATGCTCCTTAGAAGTCAGGACGGGGACACCTCTCTCATACTTCAAACCTATTATCAGAAGGGACCGGTCCCTGGAGGAGGATATCACATTTGGTAAAGTGGAGGTCAGTGAAAAAGAGGGAAGACAACAAGATGGATGGACACCATGGCAGCAGCAATGGGCTCAAGCATAGAAATGAATGTGAGGTTGGTACAGGGTTCAGCAGTGTTTCCTTCTGTTGTGCATTGTATGGTTGAATGGCACCTAACAACAACAACCACAAGCATGGTTAATATTTACTATGCAGTCCTGGTGTAGCACTGTAGGAAAAATGCTGGAGTATAAAGTAGGTTTGAACCACAAGGTTGGGTGTTTAAACACATCAGCTGTTTCAGGGAATCCTTAATACACAGGAACCTACCAGCTTGGTATCACTTAACAACAACAAATGTTTACTATGTGATTGGCATTGCTTCTTTCATTGGCCAGTGAAGGCGTACCTTGGAAAAGTCAGTATAGAAATAAAGTGAGTCACATGAATCTTTTGCTTTCCTGGTGTGTATAAAAAAATATGAAAAAAGTTTGAAATATTGTAAGAATGACCAAAATGTGGCACAAAACCACTATGTGAACACATGCTGTTAGAAATGTTGCTGATAGACTTGTTAGATGCACGGTTGCCATAAACCTTCAATTTGTGAAAAAACGCAGTATTCTTGGAAGAGCTATAAACCAAAGGACAATAACCTGAGGTCTGCTGTATGTCATGTACAGCATAGTCCACACAGCCCCAGAGGAAAGAATGGACAAGCAGTGCTGGCTGAGGCATTCCCACGCTCCTTCACCTGCTTCATACTGGGACAGGTTGTGGTTTTAGAGTTTCCCATTCAGTTCACTGGTTGCTGTTGTTAAGTGAGTGCATTCTGACTCATAGCTACCCTATATAGGGTTTCTGAGAAGCTGTTGATGAGTTTGAACCATCACCATGTAGTTCAAACCAACCTTATGGTTGAATGCTTATCTGAGGCGTGGCACCAGGACTCCCGTAAGCTTTACTCTGAGTAATGTCACTATACCCTTGTCAAATATTTGTTGCTGTGTGCTATCATAGTGTCTATAGAGAAAAAAGCAGGACTGGCCCATAAATGGTCTAGAAAGCAACGTTTACAGCAACAGGTGGCCAAGTCTTTTCTCCTATTGTGCTGCTAATGGGTTCAAACTGTTGATCATTTGGTTATTACCTCAGTGCTTAATTATTGTATTACAAAGGTTCCTTTGTTAAATAGTTGTTAGGTTCTAAGGCATCAGTCTGACTCATAGCAACTGTGTATAGAATTCCCAAGGAGCGGCTGGTTGGTTTGAACTGCCAGCCTTACAGTTAGCCGTCCATTGCTTATCCTACAGCACCACATAAAATTAGGGCTTTCACAAAAAATCTTTCGTATCATTCACAGTTTGGAGAAATAAGCAGTCCAAGTTTTCTGATGTTTTCTTTGATGAAAGCTGGTTAAATGATAGCTTATCGTTCAGTGCCTTGTAGTCAGTTCCAACCCATAGCAATCCTCTACAGGGTTTCCAAGTCTGTCGTCTGCAGAAGTACAATGGCTCATCTTTTCCCCATGGAGCTGCTGGTGGGGTCTCACAGCCAATCTTGTGGTTCTCAGCCCAGCACTTATCCTACCAAGCTACCACACTTCACAAAGTGCTATCTAGATGTTGCTGTAGTTAGGTGCTCTTCTGGTTCCAACTCATAGCAACCCTATGCAGAACAGAATGAAACATTGCGTGGTTCTCTGCCATCCTCACAATTGTTACTCCTAATGAGCCCAGTGTTTCTGCCACTGAGAAAAGCCTCTTTGATGCTGACCCTCCACTTTACCAAGCATAATGTTTTTCTCCAATAACCAGTTTCTCTTGATAATATGACAGAAGTATGAAAGATGAAGTTTGACAATCCAGGCTTCTAAGGATCATTATGCTATACTTGTTCCAATACAGATTTGTTTGCTCTTCTGGCAGTCTCTGGTACTTTTAATATTCTCTCCAACACCATAATTCAAATGTACTGATTCTTCTATGGCCTTCCTTATTACTTCATTATTATTTGTGCTATAATTTTTATAGATTTTTAAATCTTCTTCACTTTCAGCATGCAAAGTTGTATCATCTGCATACTGCAGGTTGCTAATGAATCTTCTTCCAATCCTGATGCCACATTCTTTAGATAATCCAGCTTCTTGGATTATCTGCTCAACATACAGATTGAATAAGTATGGTGATGGAATACAACCCTGACTCACACTTTTCCTGATTTTAAGCCATTCAGTAGCCCCATGTTCTGTTTAAACAACTGCTGCTTGGTTGATGTATAGGCTCCTCATGAACACACATGTTCTCAAATATCCATTCTCTGCAATGTAGTCCACACAGCTATAAATCTTGCATAGACAATGAAGCTCAAGTAAACATCTTTCTGTCATTCTCCACTTTCAGCCAAAACCCTCTGACGTCAGCAATGGTATCACTCATTGCACGACCTCTTCTGAATCCAACTTTCTGGGAGTTCTCTGTAGTAGCACGGTTACAGCTGTTTTTAAATTCTCTTTAGGAAAATTTTACCTTTATGTGATATTAATACTATTATTTGATGATTTCTGTTACTTCACCTCTTCTTGAAATGGGCACAAATGTGGATCTCTTCCAATTAGTTGGTTAGATGGCTGTCTTCCAAATTTCTAGGCATAGATGAATGAGCACCTTTAGTGTTGCATTAGTTTGTGACAGATTTCAATTTGTATTTTGTCAATTCCTGGAGCCTTGTTTTTCAACAATGTCTTCAGTGTAGCTTGGATTTCTTCCTTAAATACTATTGGTTTGTGATCATATGCTACCTCTTGAAATGGTTGAATATCACCATTTTTTGGTGTAGTGACTCTGTATTCCTTTCATCCTCTTTTGATGTTTTGTGCATCATTCAACATTTTGCCCATTGTTGTTATTGTTAAATGACGTCTAGTTGGTTCTGATTCATACTGATCCAATATAGAGCTTCCAAAGAATGGCTGGTGGATTTGAACCACCATCCTTGTGACTAGCAGTCCAGTGCTTATCCTACAGCGCCACTCTAGAACTCTATTTTGCCCATGGAATAAATATTTCCAACCAAGACTTGTTTTTTCTTCAGCTCTTTCAACTTGAGAAATGATGAAAGAACTCAAGAAACCTTTTAGATTTCGAACTCCAGGTTTTTGGACATTTTGTTATAACATTTAACTTTGTTTTCTGGAGCTGCCCTGCAAAATTTTTGTGTGACTCTTTCACTATCTCTTTTATTCCATTCACTTTAGTTTCTCTTCACTCAAGAGCAAGTTAGAGAGTCTCTTCTGGCATTTTGTGCTTTCTTTCTCTCTTGTCTTTTTAATGACTTTTGGGTTTCTTTTTGATGATGAATGCATAGTCATTAATTTAGACTGTCATTCCTGTCATAGTAAACAATAGGATTGTCAGGTTTAAAATGGCAGCTGCCAGTCCTTTTCAGATCACTAATGGCTTAGGATTTATGTGTTCTTAGGGACTGTTCCTGGGATTTATCTGTCTTTATGGGTTCCACCTCATTTTTACAGCTTCAAATTTTCCTAGATTCCTACTTCATACATTCCATGTTGTGATTATTAATGGATGTTTGCAGCTGTTTTTCTTCATTTTGAGTGATGCCCCATCAGCAAATAAAGGCCCCCAAATCTTCACTCCATTCACTTCCTTATGGTCAACTCTACTTTAAGAAGGCAGCTCTTCCCTAAGCCTATTCTGAGTGCTTTCCAACCTGAGGGGCTATAACAGCACTATATCTGATGCTATTCTTTTGCTATTCATAATATTTTCATTTTCTGGCACTGTATCTGGCAATGTTCCACTTGTATTCATGAGATTGTCAATGGGTAAACATTCAGGAGTAGTCTGGCTTTTCTTCTTCTTTGTTGCTGTTGTTGTCAGGTGCCATCAAGTCGGAACCGACTCATAGCGATCCCATGCACAGCAGAACGAAACAATGTCCGATCCTGGGCAAACCTCACTACAGCTGCCACACTTGACGCCATCAATGATGCCACCTGGCTGATCCATCTCATTGGGGATCTTCTTCCTTTTCTCTGACCCTCCATCTTACCCAGCATGGCATCCTTCTCCAGTGACTGTTCCCTCCTGACAAAATGTGCAAAGTATGAGAGATGAAGTTTAGCCATCCTGGCCTCCAAGGAACACTCTGGCTGCACTTCTTGCAAAACGGATCTATGGTTCTTTTGGCAGTCCACGGCTCCTTCAGTATTCTCCTCCAACACCACAACTCAAAGGCATCAATTCTTCTACGATCGTCCTTATTCACTGTCCAGCTTTCGCATCCATATGAGGTTACTGAAAATACCATGGCTTGGGTCAGACGCACCTTAGTCCTCAAGCTGACATCTTTGCTCTTCAACACTTTAAAAAGTTCCTGTGCAGCAGCAGATTTGACTAATGCAGTATGTCGTCTGATCTCTTGACTGCTGCTTCCAAGAGTGTTGATAGTTGATCCAAGAAGAATGAAGTCCTTGACAACTTCAATCTTTTCTCCTAGTGGACTGCAAACCATAAGGTTGAGAGTTCACACCCACCAGCTGTTCCTCAGAAACCGTATAGAGCGTCACTATGAGTCAGAACCAATTTGAGGGCATGTAACAACTGTCTTAGTCTGGAAATCTGCTGAAACCTGTCCATTATGGGTTACCCTGCTAGTATTTAATATACCAGTGGCATAGGCTTTCAGCATCACAGCAGCATGGAAGCATATGACATCCTGACATAATTGTTTGTAGGTTAGACTCGTGTAAATCTTGACTTGATTTTTGGTGGGAAGAGAGTAGCTTCCAGTTTTCGTGGCTCTGTCTACATCATGCCATTAAAATGCCTTCTAGTGGCTACTTATGATTCACAGCCAGGCTTTCTTTACTAGAGGCAACAGGCAAAGTTCTATTGTGCTCCTCTCTTGTTCCTCTTTGTGTGCTTCATTTCTTCTTACATGTTTTCATCTGTTACAGCTAAGAAAATGATTTACATTTGATGAGTAACTAACCACGGTCAAATCACAATATATGCCTATATGGCCCAGGACTTTCCAAGAGACTATGGCGCTGTAGGATCAGCTCTGGGCCACAGAGTCGGTTT
Organism: Chrysochloris asiatica; assembly: GCF_000296735.1. Taxonomy (NCBI): domain Eukaryota; kingdom Metazoa; phylum Chordata; class Mammalia; order Afrosoricida; family Chrysochloridae; genus Chrysochloris; species Chrysochloris asiatica. Next base: position 15,675,349 of record NW_006408583.1, read on the forward strand.
GAACTATAAGCTTGGCTGCTCAAACTCACCAGCTCTTCTTTGGAAACCCTTTACAGGATTGCTATGAGTTGGAACCAATTCAATGACACTTAACCACAACAACACAGAAAATGTCAGGGACCAGAGATATGAAGTCCTTGGAAGGAGATCTAAGTATACACTGAAATGAAATGGCATGATCTCAGGAAGCAGTCATCCTGAATGCACTTCATTGCTTGTCCTATTTGGTTTGTATAGTGGTGTCTGCTTTTAACTAGAATTTATGGTGTCTTAAATGTGTAATATCTTTGATGGAGAAATAGTTGCTTCAGTAAATAGTGCATACATTGATACATTCTGGTAAAGCACTTAAGAAAACCCTATGTAATTCTAAATTTGAATAGTTTTAGCTTCTATTAGAAATTGTTCTAAATAGAAAAGCTTGGCAGGAATATTTATGAGAAGATTTATAGATTATTATATCATAGAATCCATAAATATTATGCTACATTTCAATGTACGAGAATCCAAGGGAAATGTTTATTTTTATAAAGGGTACAAAAACAATTCAAAGTCTCTATAGAAAACATTTAGAAGAATAAGATGACTGTCTGGACAGAGAATAAAGAGATTCCAATGATATAACTGTAAGGATTTCTAATAACACACAAATTGATAAATGTAGACTCCTCTATGGTCTTTACACAGAGCCTAGATGAATGATTACTTCTCGGAGACTCTTTGCTCATTTCTAATAACATGAAAGACACACACAGAAAGGCCTTATGGCAGAATACTCAAATGGGATTGTTGTGTGTACATCTCATAACCAGCTAAGATTAAGAATAAACTTTTTTTTTTTTTTCATGTTTTCTTGGGATAACTACAGGGCATTTGAAGCATTTGGAAATCTAAAATCAGTTTTATAAAATCATACTTTTTTACTGTAGCCACTGTTTCTCCATCAAAGATATTGCAAACCTTCAAAGTTCTGACTACTGGAAGTGTCCTGTTTCTAGGTCTAAAGGAGTAGAGCAAAGAAATCAAGTGATAACATACTGCTTATTTCCATTGCCACACCATAGGAATCAAATCCTCATTCTTGGTGATCCAGACTAGGAAGGGAAGTATGGAGCAGAAATGCCCACTCATGATTACTGTCCAATCCTGATTGTAGAACATACAGAAAATTAAACCACCACAGTCTGAGAACCAGACAAAAGATACTTTAGGATATATATTAAAGCTAAATTGTGTGTCCTAGATTTTACCAAACTGTTTCTGAATCAAAGCTAGAAAAAAGAATTACACTTTTGCTTCCCTTGAAAATGGGCAGCTGTTCAATGTGGAGAAAGCTGAGCTGAGACACCTTGCGTGTTGTTTGGAGACCATGGGATCCTACATTTTCAGGCATCATTAATCTTCACTTATGTTCTATCATTCCAGCAGACTGTGTAGGCCTCTTTAATTACTCAGCATCACTGAAGATGGTGCCAGCTCCTTTTCTTGGAGTGATTTTATTCATTCGAAGTATCTAACCCTACTGCCCTTCCCTTGAAGCAAAGCATTATAAGAAAAACAGAAAAATAGGGGAAAAAAATGTTAGAGCTTTTGATTTATCCTTCTGGCAATCACAAAGAGAGGGTCTGCTCAGACAAGCAAGAAAGTGGTCATTCATGGAGCTCAGTGGGTATTCAAAGTTGACCTATTTACTCAGACTTTACTCTTGAACCATTCCAAGAATCTGTTTCAAATAAAAAAGCTATCACTTGGCAGGGGTTACCAATATAAGAAACAGAGTTGATTTTACTTTTGATAATTAAAAATGCACAAATGCACTTAAAATATTTTAACAATGTGAATTTTCCCTTCAGGGTATTTGGTGATTGTTTTTGTCGGCTGCCATTGAGCTGACTTATAACTTATGGGAATCTCATGAAATAATATGCTGCCCAGTCCTGGGCATTCCTAGGTTCATCTGGGGATCAAACTATTGTGATTCACAGGGTTTTTCCCGGTCTGATTTTCAGACATGGATTGCCAGACATTTCTTCCTAGTCTGCCTTAATCTGGAAGCTTCACTGTAACATGTGTAGTATCATGGTAATATGTGAGTCTCCAATGAAGGCTGGTTGTGCAAGGGGTGTACTGACCGAAAATGGAGCCAGTCTTTCCCATGAAAGGCAAGAATTATACCCTTGAACCACTACTTCCCCCAAAGCAGAGATAGCTATGAATATTTTAGATTATATTTTTAAGTAGTTTCTAAATTTAAAATCCGCTTCCTCAGTAATGAATAAAGTTTACTAACCACAAAGTGAGAAAGAACACTGAGAAAGATCCAAATAGTGATTTATTCTGTGGATGCGAGAACATATAAAGCAGATAAGAGCAACAACATCAAAACCCAAAACACTGTAAGAAGAAATTCCATCTCATATAAGAAACTCCATTTCACGTCAGCCTCCATTTTCTAAACATGGAAAATGGTCTCAAATGTTAGCACTTGACTGAGTTTCATAACTCATTGATTCCTAGAGTTGTATCATTGCAGCCTGTATCTATCACTAGTGTGTACACTCACGAAGACGTGACGTGGGCCTTTTGCCTTTGCTTTACTTACTGAGTTCCCTTTGATATTGGTGGAGGCCCTGCACAGGGTGTTTTAACTGTATCACGTCCCTTTGAATTTAGAGAAATGTCACGTAGTTGCCAGAAGGTGGCAGCTTCAGACCATTTTGGATTTGCTAGTGAGCTTTGCAAAGAAGCTCTTATTACATGTTCTTCTTAAGACATTCATGCAAGGAATCATCCAAAGGAAGGCTTTAAATGATTTATTTTCTAATACAATCTTGATGAAAAATGACCTTTCAGAATAGAAGTAATAAGTTTGGTCCCATTTGGTTTAAATTGAAATACAAGGGCCACTATTCAAAAAGCCACATTTTTGGAAACTAGCAGATTTATGAGATCTGACTTGCACGAACAGTAAAAAAAAATACATCTAAAAGTAAAAAAATTCATAGCTGTGCCCTTGGAATCTATAAAGATACTACAGCTGCTAGTTTAGAACTATGAACTTAGACCTGAACTTGAATCTGAGCACAGAGCGCCTAAGTTTATGATGGATCTAGCCATGTTAGGTATGTCAGGCACTAGAATGATTAAATAATGGCATTGTTTCAATTTCTTGAAAAATTTTAACTTATTTCCAAGTGCCATTGTTAATGAGAGAGAGAGAGAGAGGGGAGAGATCAAGGTTGGAACCAGAACTTCAAGAGTTATATTTCTTGAACTTGGGATAGGGTGCATTGTAATTACTGCTTTCTTGTCATCTTTAGGTTTTTTCATTTTCACCCCCCACCAAGATGTTGTTGTTAGGTACCATCGAGTCAGTACCGACCTATAGCGACCCTATCCATAACAAAATAAAACACTGCCTGATCTTGGGCCAACCTCACAATTGTTGCTGTGTTTGAGCCCTTTGATGTTGCCACTGTGCCAATCCATCTCATTGGGGGTCTTCTTCTTTTTCTTATATCCTTCATTTTGCCAAACATGATACCCCTCTCCAGTGACTGGTCCCTCCTGATAATATGTCCAAAGTATGAAAAACAAAGTCTGGCCATCCTGGCTTCCAAGGAGCACTCTGGCTGTATTTCTTCCAACATAGATTTACTTTTTCTTTTGGCAGTCCATGGTACTTTCAATATTCTCCTCCAACACCATATCTCAAATTCATCAATTCTTCTTCGGTCTTCCTTATTCACTATCCGACTTTTGCTTGCATATGAAGTTATTGAAAATACCCAATATGATAGCTGTAGTATTCTCAGGAATTTGTAAATGACAATAAATAGCTATAAAAGCAAGTCTTTTTCATTTGTTTATTTTACTTAAAATAATATTATATTACAACACTGAAATATGTTGATTTTTATAATTTTAACACTTCACCATTGTACCATTGAAAGTTCATTGGCTTGTTTTCATATTCAAGTATATCTGTTTGCTAGAATATAAATTGCCACAAAAATGTTCTGGAAGATATCTCTCAGTATATATGAGATAGTTTAGAATTAGGCAACAGAAAAAGCCCCTGAGTGACCTGAATACATAAAATCACTATGCACCTGTTTTACCAAATAGTCCATACTTGAGGGAGACTTAATAACAAATTTCTATATGAAGATGATACAATCTTGCTTTCTGAAAGCGAAGAGGACTTAAAATACTTACTGATGAAAATCAAAGACCACACACGGCTTTCAGTATGGGTTGCACCTCAATAGAGACACTATAAAAATCTTTACCACTGGACCAATAAATAATATCATGATAAATGGAGAAAAGATTGACGTTGTCAAATATCTCATTTTACTTGGCTACACTATCAACACTCATGGAAGCAGCAGTCAGGAAATCAAATGACATATTGCATTAGGCAAATCTGCTGCAGAAGATCTCTTTAAAGTTTTCAAGAGCAAAGATGTCCATTTGAGGACTAAGATGCACCTGACACAAGCCATGGTTTTTTGCAATAGCCTCACATACATGTGAAAGTTGGGCGTGTATATTCATGTACAATGAATAAGGAAAACTGCACAAGAATTGATGCATTTGAGTTATGGTGTTGGAGAAGAATCTTAAAAGTACTATGAACTGTCAGAAGCACAAACTTATCTGTGTTAGAAGATGTAAAACCAGACTATGTCTTAGAAGCTAGCATGGTCAGACTTTGTCTCTCATACTTGGTACTTGTCCCTTGGTACATGTCCTTCTCCTACTTGGACTAGTCCCTTGAGAAGGACATCATGCTTGGTAAAGTGGAATTTCAGTAAAATGAAGGAGACTTCCAAAAAGAAGTACTGGCTCAGTGGCAGTAACAAGGGGCTCAAGCTTAAAAATTGTGAGGATGGCACAGGACCAGGCAGTGTTTTATTTGTTGTGCATAAGTTTGCTATGAGTCGGAACTAAAAAAATGGCGACATCTAAAAACTACAAATACTATATAACCGAGTCCTGGTGTGGCGCTGTAGGATAAGCACTGGACTGCTAACTGCAGTCAGAGTTTCAAACCTACCAGCCACTCTTAGGAAACCTTATGTAGGATTGTTGTTGTTGTTGTTGTGTGCCGTGGAGTCGGTTCCGACTCATAGTGACCCTACACAGGGTTTCCAAGGCTGTAACTCTTTACAGGAGCAGAAAGCCTCATCTTGCTCTCGCGGAACCGCTGGTAGTTTCCAACTGCTCTCCCTGAGGTTCGCAGCCCGATTCGTAACCACTATGCTACCAGAGCGCCTTCTTCTTTAGGAGCATGTGACAAACATATTCCCAAATCCAAGCCTGCACTGCAAGTAAGCCTGCTGCAACAACTCTAGACTATTAGTGCTCAGTGATATTTGTTACTGCTGTTGTTGTAAAGTGCCGTTGAGTCGATTCTGACCCATAGTGACCCAGTATAGGGTTTCTGAGGAGCAGCTGGTGAGCTCAGTGATATACAGAAGAAAAATACATACATTGCTGATAACGCCTATAATTTTTTTTTGGCTGGAAAAATACTCCCAACATACTGGAAATAACCTGCAGGCATCTACCATGTCTCAGAGCGACTACTCCAGAGATGATAAATCTAAATTAAGTTGATTGTGTCTTCTAAAATTAAAATAGAAATGACAAATGGTTTGTTTTCACACCTATATTTACTTCTTAATAAGCCTTTTCCCTCTCCTTTAGCAGGCATTCGTTTAGAAGATTCCAGCTGGATGAAATAAGAATATCTGGTTTGATTTTCAGACTTCCATTTGTTTGGTAGTGACCAGGTCCAGGCACTATAATTTGCCACTATTTTACTAAAAATATTTATTGAGCATTTGTCATATCATAGATATTGGGATAGACACGAGACATATAATGATGATATGGTCTCTGAGAAAATATAATAATTTGAGGTTATAGAAAAATAAACATGCATCTCAGAAGTGCTAGAAAAAATATTCTATTGGATGCAATAAAAATATACAGTAGCCCCAAATGGCTCTCTGAAGGGGGTGTGAGATAACACTGGAGAGGAATCTTCATTCATTCAACAAAAATGTATGAAACCCTTATTATGCTAAGTTTCTATGATTAACACTGAAGGTATTAAACAAACGAGACACAATTCCTGCTCTCATAGAGAGTATTATTAATTAGGTGAGATAATAAACACATAAATGCATAGATGCATACCATCAGCTAGAAATCAGGAAGACTTAAGCAGTATAATAGAAACTCCCTTCAGTGGCGTGACCAGAGAAGAACATTCTGAGGAAGTGATTCTAAGTAAAGACTTGAAAGAAGGGAAGCAGTGGGCCAAATGGAATTCTACAGAATGATCAGTTTAGGTCTCAGGAAACAGTTGGTGCAAAGGCCCTGATGTAGTGGAGTGCTTGGTGTTGTTCAGATTAAAGCAAGAAGACCCATGTGGTTAGAGTGAAGAGGTGAGCAGTGAAGACCCATGTGGTTAGAGTGAAGA
>NW_006408583.1:15681944-15684699 GCF_000296735.1 Chrysochloris asiatica
GAGTAGCTATGAGCAGCCCATCAATTAAAGAGACGTGTCCTTGGGGATGTGACCTGATCTCAATATAATGGATGCACAGGAAAGGTTCTTTCTCTTTTCCTCTTTCTCTTTCGCTGGGGACCTGGAACTCTGACAATGTAAGCCATTTCCTTGATAATAAACTTCTCTTTATATTGTTGTTGTTGTGTGCCGTGGAGTCGGTTCCGACTCATAGTGACCCTGCACAGGGTTTCCAAGGCTGTAAATCTTTACAGGAGCAGAAAGCCTCATCTTGCTCTCGCGGAACCTCTGGTAGTTTCCAACTGCTCTCCCTGAGGTTCGCAGCCCGATTCGTAACCACTATGCTACTAGAGGACTGCTTTGAGTAAAAATTGACTCCATGGCACTTAACAACAACAAAGATTTACATACGCAGCTGATTTTCTTTATTTCACATTCCATATTTGTAAATTCGCCGATTTTCTAAAATGTAGTTTTAATCTCAAAATCAATACTTCTAGCATTTTTGTGGTCAGTTATGGACATGTGCATACGCAGAACATAAAGATTTGTGTTGCCTGAAGCACAAGGTTGGCTTAGAGTCCATGAGTTCGTTTTTCGTGGAGACTTTGCAGACCATCACTAATAAAAATAATTGACTTTTTTTGTGTGTGGAACAAAACTCCAAATCACACAAAAGGACAGGTTTACTAGCTAGATAAGGACAGGTGGAATCCTGAGACTATGGCCCTTGGTCATCCTTCAGGTCTGGAAATGAGCTCACTCCCCTTGCTCAAGTTTAAGCTAAACAATACACAGGTCCATAAGGGGAACAATGACCCCAGGAGGGACACACTTCTTAGAATAATCAACCACTTTAATTGGGGTAACGTTTATACAAGATCAAAGTTCTGAAGGTTTGGAAAGCGAAAGGAAGGGAAACATGAAACACAATGAGAAAGTGGGATATGTGATATTATATTGTGGCGAGTGCAATCAATGACATAAAACAAAATGTGTATGAATTGTTGAACGGAAAACTGATCTGATCTGTAAATCTTCACTTGATTCACAGTAAAAAGTTAAAAGAAATGCACTGTTTTTTAGAAAAGAACAGTTGATAACCAAGTATTTAGTGTTGAAGACATCAATGTTTTCTACTTTATGTTTGCCTTATACCATATAAATGTATACAAAAATCAACATAATTTGTCCTTTTTTGAAAGTGTTTGGCACCGTACTATCAAACTATCAAATGGATGAATGACAGTCTGAAGCTGCTAGCTACAAGTACATAGTTTAAAAGTTTGTGGTAAACTGGTGAGACTTTAGAAAGGAAGGAAGGACAACTATAGACTTGTTAAGTAGACAATAAGATGAGAAATGTGTTATTTTTGAAGGAGTTCTGTTTTCCTGAAAGTTGGCAACTGCTTTTCAATCACCTGGTAGTGATTTCGCTCTCTCGTTTTTCTATTTCGTCAAGTTGTTGTTGTTGTTGTTATGTGCCTTGGAGTCGGTTCCAACTCATAGCGACCCTGTACAGGGTTTCTGAGGTTGTAAATCTTTACGGGAGCAGAAAGTCTCATCTTGCTCTCGCGGAACCGCTGGTAGTTTCCAACTGCTCTCCCTGAGGTTCGCAGCCCGATTCGTAACCACTATGCTACCAGAGCGCCTTCTTCTTTAGGAGCATGTGACAAACATATTCCCAAATCCAAGCCTGCACTGCAAGTAAGCCTGCTGCAACAACTCTAGACTATTAGTGCTCAGTGATATTTGTTACTGCTGTTGTTGTAAAGTGCCGTTGAGTCGATTCTGACCCATAGTGACCCAGTATAGGGTTTCTGAGGAGCAGCTGGTGAGCTCAGTGATATACAGAAGAAAAATACATACATTGCTGATAACGCCTATAATTTTTTTTTGGCTGGAAAAATACTCCCAACATACTGGAAATAACCTGCAGGCATCTACCATGTCTCAGAGCGACTACTCCAGAGATGATAAATCTAAATTAAGTTGATTGTGTCTTCTAAAATTAAAATAGAAATGACAAATGGTTTGTTTTCACACCTATATTTACTTCTTAATAAGCCTTTTCCCTCTCCTTTAGCAGGCATTCGTTTAGAAGATTCCAGCTGGATGAAATAAGAATATCTGGTTTGATTTTCAGACTTCCATTTGTTTGGTAGTGACCAGGTCCAGGCACTATAATTTGCCACTATTTTACTAAAAATATTTATTGAGCATTTGTCATATCATAGATATTGGGATAGACACGAGACATATAATGATGATATGGTCTCTGAGAAAATATAATAATTTGAGGTTATAGAAAAATAAACATGCATCTCAGAAGTGCTAGAAAAAATATTCTATTGGATGCAATAAAAATATACAGTAGCCCCAAATGGCTCTCTGAAGGGGGTGTGAGATAACACTGGAGAGGAATCTTCATTCATTCAACAAAAATGTATGAAACCCTTATTATGCTAAGTTTCTATGATTAACACTGAAGGTATTAAACAAACGAGACACAATTCCTGCTCTCATAGAGAGTATTATTAATTAGGTGAGATAATAAACACATAAATGCATAGATGCATACCATCAGCTAGAAATCAGGAAGACTTAAGCAGTATAATAGAAACTCCCTTCAGTGGCGTGACCAGAGAAGAACATTCTGAGGAAGTGATTCTAAGTAAAGACTTGAAAGAAGGGAAGCAGTGGGCCAAATGGAATTCTACAGAATGATCAGTTTAGGTCTCAGGAAACAGTTGGT
>NW_006408583.1:15684869-15687770 GCF_000296735.1 Chrysochloris asiatica
ATGTGGTTAGAGTGAAGATGTGAGCAGTGAAGACCCTTGTGGTTAGAGTGAAGACGTGAGCAGTGAAGACCCATGTGGTTAGAGTGAAGACGTGAGCAGTGAAGACCCATGTGGTTAGAGTGAAGATGTGAGCAGTGAAGACCCTTGTGGTTAGAGTGAAGACGTGAGCAGTGAAGACCCATGTGGTTAGAGTGAAGATGTGAGCAGTGAAGACCCATGTGGTTAGAGTGAAGATGTGAGCAGTGAAGACCCATGTGGTTAGAGTGAAGACGTAAGCAGTGAAGACCCATGTGGTTAGAGTGAAGAGGTGAGCAGTGGGAAATTTTATGTGAGAGTTTGACAGCTGCCAGGACATGTAAGGTCTTGTAGACATTGGGGACATTTTTCTAGTTGTGATTGAAAGACTTTGGAGCCAAGAAGTTATATAAGCTGATGTATATTTTGAGAGGTGACTATCACTATTACAGAAAGAATAAAATGCAGGGTGACAGGCCTGGAATCTTGGAGAGTAGACAAGAAGTTAGAAAGAAGTCCGTTCTGGCAATGATGGTGATTTGGACTAATGCGGTAGTGATGCAGGTTATGAGACATGGTTGGTTCAGGATTTATTTTAAAGATATTATGGACAAGAAATTCCTGATGGGTATTTTAACAAATGAGAGAAAGTAAGACTTAGAAGATTTTTTTTTCTTTTTTGCCTTGATAAACTTGGTGAGAGATCATTTTACTAACTGGGGCATTGAGTTTTGAATGGATACAGATTGGAGAGTGAGAAGACGTGCCAAATGACTCCATTTCAGAACTACTAAGACCTTTTAGGGATGTGGCAACACTACCAACCTTAGCTGAATCTGAAGGATGAGTAGGATAGTTGCATAAGTGCTGTTGAGTCGGTTCTGATCCATAGCAACCCTGTATAGAGAGTTCGCAAGGAGGAGCTGGTGAGCTTGAACCAACGATCTTGAAGTTCAAACCGACTTTGCAGTCCAACGCATTAACTCATAGCATCATACCAGGAGTAAGGGTTAGCCAGAATTATTTAATAAGTGGAGTCCCTGGGTGGTGCAAATTATTATAGTACTCCATTGCTAACTTAAGATCGGAGGTCTGAGTTCTTGAAAGCATCTGTAAAGGAAGACTTGGCAACATAATGACAAACAATTGTTGTTGTTGTTGTTAGGTGCCATCGAGTCGATAGTGACTCATAGCGACCTTATGCACAGCAGAACGAAGCACTGCCAGATCCCAGGCCAAACTCACTACTGTTGCCACGCTTGAGTCCATTGATGCTGTCACTTGGCCAATCCATCTTGTTGGGGTTCTTCCTCTTTTTCTCTGACTCTCCACCATGATATCCTTTTCCAGCGACTGGTTTCTCCTGGCAATATGTCCAAAGTATGAGAGATGGAGTTTTGCCATCTTGGCCTATAAGGAACATTCTGCCTGCACTTCTTCCAAAATGGATATATTGGTTCTTTTGGCAGCCCATGGTACTTTCAATATTCTCCTCCAACGCCATAACTCAAAGGCATCAGTTCTTCTATGGTCTCCCTTATTCACTATACAGCTATTACATGTATCTGAGGTTATTAAAAACACCATGGCTTGGTTCAGGCGCACCTTAGTCTTCAAGCTGACATCTTTGCAGCATATTTGCCTAATGCAATGCATCATTTGATCTCTTGACTGCTACTTCTGTTAAGTGTTGATATCTGATCCAAGAATGACATCCTTCATAACTTCAATCTTTTCTCCATTGATAAGAATGTTGTTTATTGGTGAGGGTTTTTGTTTTCTTTACATTGAGATGGAATCCATACCGAGAGCTGTGCTCTTTGATCTTCATCAGTAAATGTTTTAAGTCCTCTTCACTTACAGCAAGCAAGGTTGTATCACCTGCATAGCACAGGTTGTTAATGAGTCTTCCTCCAATCCTGATGCCACGTTTTTCTTCACAGAACCCAGCTTCTCGTATTATTTGCTCAGCATACAGGTTGAATAAGTACGGTGAAAGAATGCAACCTTGTCGCACACCTTTCTTAACTTTAAACCATTCATTGTTCCCATGTTCTGTTCAAACTGCCTTTTGGTCCAGGTACAGATTCCTCATGAGCACAATTAATTGTTCAGGAATACTCATACTTCACAATGTTGTCCATAGCTTGTCATGATCCACACAATAGAAAGCCTTTGCATAGTTAATAAAGCACAGTAGACATCTTTCTGATATTCTCAGCATTCAGCCAAGATCCATCGGACATCAGCAGTTATATTCCTTGTTCCACGACCTCTTCTGAATCTGGCTTGAACCTCTGAAAGTTCTCTGTCAGTGTATGATTGTAGCCATTTCTGTACCACCTTTAGCAAAACTTTGTTCGCATGGGATATAAAAGAGATTGTCCAATGATTTCCACATTCTGTTGGGTCACCTCTATTTGAAATGGGCACAAATATGGATCTCTTCCAATCAGTCAGGCAGATAGTTGTCTTCCAAATTTCTTAGTAGAGATGAGTGAGTGCCTCTTGTGTTGCCTCACTTTCTTGAAATATTTCAATTTTTAGTCCATCAATTCCTGGTGCCTTGTTCTTTGCCAATTCCTTCAATGCACCTTGGACTTCCTCCTTCAACATCATTGGCTCTTGGTCATATGCTACCTCTTGAAACTGTTGAACATGAACCATTTCCTTCTGGTACAGTGACTCTGTGTATTCCTTCCATTTTCTCTTGATGCTTTCTGCATCATTGAATAATTTGCCCAGAGAATCCTTCAATAATGAAAATCAAGGCTTGAATTTTTTATTCAATTCCCCCAGCTTGAGAAATGTTGAGTGTGTTCTTCCTTTTTGTTTTTCTGATTCCAGATCTTTGCACATTTTATTGTAATGTTTAGCTTTATCTTC
>NW_006408583.1:15688420-15689483 GCF_000296735.1 Chrysochloris asiatica
ATTGGTAGAGTTCTTCTATTTCATCCTCACTGGCTTTAGTGGTTGGTGTGTAATTTTAAATAATAGTGGTATTAATTGGGCTTCCCTGTAGGCGCATGGATATTATCCTATCACAGACAGCATTGTACCTCATGACTGATCTGGATATATTATTTTTGATGATGAATGCAACACCATTCCTCTTCTGTTTGTCATTTCTGGCATAGTAAACCATGTGGTTGTCAGATTCAAAATGGCCAATACCATCCATTTCAGCTCACTAATGTCTAAGATATCAATATTTATGCATTCCATTTCATTTTTGACAACTTCCAGTTTTCCCAGATTCATATATCATACATTCCATGTTCTGATTTTCAATGGATGTTTACAGCTGTTGTCTTCATTTTGAGTTGTGCCCCATCAGCAAATGAAGGTCCTGTGGGCTTTTCTCCCATTAGCTTTACTCCATTCGTGTTATCATGGTCAACTCTACTTTGAGGAGGTATCTCTTCCCCAGTTGCATTTTGAGTGTCTTCCAACCTAAGAGGCTCATTTTCTGGCACTATATCTGACAATGTTTCTCTGCTATTCATAAGGCTTACAGTGACTAAATATTGGGAAGTAGTTCGTCACTCTTTCTTCCTAGTCAGTCTTTGTCTGGAAGCTCATGTGAAACCTGTCCACCAAGGATGATCCTGCTGGTATTTAAAATACCGGTGGCATAGCTTTCAGAATCATAGCAACTCACAAGCCACCACAGTATAACAAACTGACAGATGAGTGGTGGCCGTTTGGTTTTAAGTGGAAACTGTCACTTTAAATTTGGAGGAGATTGTGTGCATGCCTAGTAGAACCCTCCAGGGGTGAGGGTGTGGTGTCCATTCACTCAGGCATCTCCTCTAGTCACCAGAATGGATGTGCGCAGACAGCAAGAGACCAATGAACAGATACCAAAAAAAGCATGTCCACACCCGTGTCTCCGTGGTTCTGTCAAGCATTTGTGGTTGCTCTGATCCTTCCCTGGCTTGGCCTCTCCCAAAATGGTGGCTCCAGGAATAGCTGAGCATCTTGAATTAGAAAG
>NW_006408583.1:15689583-15690258 GCF_000296735.1 Chrysochloris asiatica
AGTGCTGCTATGAACATTGGTGTGCATATATCTACTCATGTTATGGCTCATATTTCTTGTGGGTAAATACCAAGTAGAGGAATTGCTAGATCATATGGTATATCTATTTCCAACTTTCTGAGGAAGCGCCATATTGCTTTTCAGAGAGGTTGGACCATTTTGCAATACCACCAGCAATGCAGGAGCTTTCCAGTCTCTCCACATTCCCACCAGCATTTATTGTCCTCTACTTTTTTGATCTTTGCTGTTAGTGCTGGTGTGAAATGATATCTCATTGTTGTTTTAATTTGCATCTCTCTAATGGCTAGTGATCATGAACATTTCTTCATATGTTTGTTGGCTGCCTGGATCTCCTCCTTGGTGAAGTGTCTATTCATGTCTTGTGCACATTTTTTAATTGGGTTATTTGTCTTTTTCTTGTAGAGGTGTTGTAGTTTCCTATATATTTTAGAAATGAGCCCCTTGTCTGGTGTTTTGTTGCAAAAGATTTTTCCCATTCTGTAGGTTCCGTTTTTACTCTTTTGGTGAAGTCTTATGATGCACATAAGTTTTAAAATTTAATATGTACCACTCATCTATTTTGTCTACTTTTGTTTGTGTGGTTTTCCAAATGTTTGTTAGCCATATATTTCCTGAATTAGAGCCCTCACATTTGTCCCTATTTTTTCATTGATG
>NW_006408583.1:15690785-15695569 GCF_000296735.1 Chrysochloris asiatica
TAAGAAAGAAAATTATAGACCAATATCCCTCATGAACATAGATGCAAAAATTCTCAACAAAATCCTAGCCAACAGAATCCAGTAGCACATCAAAAACACAATACATCATGATCAAGTGGGATTCATATGAGAGATGCAAGGGTGGTTCAACATTAGAAAACAATCAACATAATCCATCATATAAATAAGAAAAAGGAAAAGAACCACATGATCATATCGATTGATGCAGAAAAGGCATTTGACAAAATCCCACATCTGTTCCTGATAAAAACCCTCATCAAAGTAGGAATTGAAGGGTAATACCTCAACATAATTAAGGGCATATATACAAAACCAACAGCCTACATTACTCTCAATGGAGAGAAACTGAAAACCTTCCCTCTGTGAACAGGAACATTTTATAATCATTTTTCTGAATTCCTTCTCAGGCATTTCCAAGGCCTACCGTGCTTTCAGAATGGAATCCAGGTCTACCTCTAAGTCATTTGTCTCAGATATTTTATTTTGTTTCTAGATGTGTGCTGATAATGATCTTCTGCTTTTGCTTTTGGGGCATATTTAGTGTTTAGCTATAGCCTTAATATTTAATTTAGTATGTGATTTAGTATTTTTTATGGTTTCTGATTGCCTCCAGGTAGATGTGATCAGGATGTGGCCTTCCCTCTTCACTCTTCTTATTGCTTAACTCAGAGTAACTTTTGGAGGTGTTGTCTGCCTCCCTGGTGTATAGCAGTTTGTATTGTTTTTTCCTGGATTGTGGGGCTTTATAGCATGTGACTGTATCTTAACTATATGGCAGCAATTGCTGTCTCTTCTTAGGGAATATAGGGAGAGAAAGAGCCCTGTAGATGTAAAAGAGGGAACAAAACAAAAACATAATAGAATTAAAGAAGAAAAAATAGCAACAGCAAAAAAGCAAGGGAAAAAAGAAACAAAGCAAAACAAAAAAACAGATTGGATATTGTAGTCTATAATCATAGGAAAAGGAGAGGAAAAAAAAAAAAAAAAAGTAGCCTAATATGAGTATGACTTTAATGTCCTCTTTCAGCTTCTCGCCTTCAAGGCCTTCTGATAAATTTCAAAATGCCACTGTTTGTTGTTATGCTGTACCTCAGGATTTAATTTTTGGGCCTGTTTTATTTTTAAACTCTCTCCTTCTCCTCACTCCATTCTGGCCTTTTCCCTATTAATAAACAGTTCAGGGCCAGCTGTGGCCATTTAAAACTGTTTGTTTGTAGCGTAGTGGTTACAAATTGGGCCGCCAACCCCAAGTCCAGCAGCTGGAAACTACCCAGCTGTTCCACAGTAGAAAAACTAGGCTCCCAGCTCCTGTAAAGAATCACAGCTTCGGAAATTCCACGCAGGGTCACTATGGCATTCAGCTAGCAAGAAAGGCAAGTGCCTCTAAATGCTGAGAGGATCTGTGCACATGTGTGGTGAAAAAACCCTCCAGTGGTGAAGGTGGGGGGTGTCCACTTGCTCAGGCACCCCCTCTAGTCACCAGAATGGAAGTGCACAGACAGCCAATGAACAGATACAAAATAAAATAAAATAAAATAAAATCAGAATAAAGCAACACCAAACAGTATTTTCACATTTTCTCTGAAGTTCCTGTGGCCAGCGGGTCTGCTTACTCTCTGCCTGGTCTCATTGTTAGGTCTCCACATTGCAGGCTTCAGGCTGCTGAGCCTGGCAGATTCTAAAGTACAGGACTTCTACAAGTTCCACTAGCGATAAACCTTCAAACTTTTAAAATATTCCTACCTATGTGGTTCAGAGTTTTGGAGCTCTACCTTGAACCCACTTCATCTGAGGTTTTGTGGTATTGCTGACGGAAACTTCACTGCACCTCTACCCTATCCACCATCAAGCCCCACCTCCATCCTAATATTTTTATGAAACAAGTATAACAATCATACCCAACTCAGGCAAAGACACCACTAAAAAAGAAAGTCATAGACCAACAGCCCTCATGAACATAACTGTAACAATTTTCCATGAAGTTCAAACCAATAGAATTCAACAGTACCAAAAAAATATCCATTAGGACTAAGTGAGATATATACTAGGGCTGCAAGGATGGTTCAATATTAGAAAAAAATTGACACAATCTAACATATAAATAAAATGAAGGTAAAGAGCCATATGATCATATTGATTGATAAAGAAAAGGAATCTAACAAAATCCAACATCTATTCCTGATAAAAATACTCTACAAAGTAGAAATTGAAGGTCAACTCCTCAACATAATTAGCAGCATACACACAAATCCAACAGCCAACAGTACCTTCAATGGAAAGAAACTGACATCATTTCCTTTTTGAATCAAAGCCAGACAAGGATGTCCTTTATCACCACTTCTATTTGATCCTGGGATAAAGCACTGGACCTCAAAGTTGATTTGAACCACAAGGTTGTTGATTCAAACTCACCAGGTACTCCTTGGAAATCCTATATAGGGTCACAAGGAGCTGGAGCCAGCACAATGGCCTTTAACAACAACAACATTCAGTATTGTGTTGGATGTCTTAGCCAGTTATAAGGCAAGAAAGGGAAATTACAGGTATTCAAATTGGCAATGAAGAAGTAAAACTCTCTATATTTACAGATGATATGATGCTATATATAGAAAATTCCAAAGATTCAGCAAGAAAAATATGTTGTTAAGTGCTGTTGAGTCAGTTCTGATTCATAGTAACCCTGTTTAGGGTTTCCTAGGAGCAGCTGGTGAGTTTGAGCTGTTGACCTTGTGGTTCAAACTGACCTTGACGTGTAGTGTTTATACTAAGATGCCCAACCAGGACTCCAAAGAAAGGTACTGGATTCTTGTATCCTGCCACTTTGCTGAATCTTTAAATGAGTTCCAAGGAAAGTATTGGAACTTATTTAAAGATTCAGCAAAGTGGCAGGGTACAAGATCAATGTACAAAAATCAGTTGGTTTTATATGCATTAATGAAGATAGCTCTGAAAAGGAAATTAGGAAAACAATACCATTTACAACACCTAAAAGATGAAATACTTAGGAATAAATCTAACCAGAGGGAAAAAAGACCTATCCAAAGACAACGACAAAACACTACGACATGAAATGAAATAAGACTTCCAACAATGGAAGAATATACCATTGCTCCTGGATAGGAAGACTTAACATTGTGAAAATGTCAACACTACTATAAGCAATCTACAGATATAATGCAATCCCAGTACAGATTACAACATCATTCTTTAGAGAGATGGAAAATCAGTTCAGCATATTTATATGGAAAGGAAAGAGACCCCAGATGAGAAAAGCACTGTTTAAGAAGAGTAAAGTTGGAGGCCTATAACTCCTGATATCAAAATTTATAGTCACAGTGATCAAAACAGTCTGGTACTGGTATAACAAAAAATATATAGATTAATTTACCAGAATTTAAAATCCAGAAGTTAATTCATCCACATGCAGTTAGCTGATCTTGACAATGGAACAAAACATATTAAGTGGGAAAGAGATAGTCTTCAACAAATGGTGATGGCAAAACTGGAAATTCTTTTTCAGAATGAAATAAGACCCATCTCTTACATCATATACAAAAATAAACTCAATGTGAATTAAAGACCTATAAACTATAAAGATCATCAATGAAAAAGCAGAAACAAACTTAAGGGCTCTAATACATGACATAAATATACTATCAAATCAAACATTACTGAAAACACATAAACAGAAAAATAGATGACTTGGAACTCCTAAAAATTAGACACATATGTGCATCAAAATATCTCACAAAATATTAGAAAGGGAACCAACAGACTGTGAACATTTTTTTTACAATGTCATATCAGACAAGTGACTACTCTCAAAAATGTATAGAAAACTACAACACTTCTACTAGAAAAAGACAAAAAAACTCTATTAAAGAATGGACACAGACATGAACAGACACTTCACCAAAGGAGACATTCAGGCAGTCAACAAAAATGATGAAATGTTCACAATCATTAGCCATAAGAGAGATGCAAATGAAAACGATGAGATATCATCTTACACCAGCATTAATAGCAAAATTAAAAAACAGTAAAACGAAACAAAAAAAACTATAAAACAAAAATGCTAGTGAGTGTGTGGAGAGACTCTTACATGCTGGTTGTTGTTGTTGTGGGACTGTAAAATTGTTCAACCACTTTGGAAAATGGTATGGTAATTTTTCAGAAAGCTGGAAATAGAAAAATCGTTTGATCTAGAATATGTACACCGGTGTTCATCAGCACTGTTCACAATAGCAAAAAGATGGAGACTGCCTAAATGCTCATCAAGGGAAGCATTAATGAACAAACCTTGGTACATACACACAATGGGATGCGACAAGATACTGAAGAATAACTATGAATCTGCAAAACACTTCATAACATGGGTAAGCCTGGAGTACATTATGCTCAGTGAAATTAGTCAATCACAAAAGGACAAACATTGTATGAGGATACTATTGTGAAAACTCAAGAAAAGTTTTTCATACTATAAGAAACATTTTTTTAATAGTTAACAAGGGTGGGCGGGAGGGGAGAGTAATTCACTGGCTAGATGGTGGAAATAAGATAACTAGGGTGATGGAGACAGCAATAGACAAGATGAGTGAGGGTGACAGAAGAATAATGAAGACAGGTGAAGACATACAGAAGTATGCAAGTGCTACAGGGCTAGAGGTAACTAGTGATATATACACAACCTTGGAACAACAATTTTCTATGTGTAGATACAAGGACAGAGACACAGGCTGAATGGTATGGGAGGAAGAGTGCTA
>NW_006408583.1:15695669-15702496 GCF_000296735.1 Chrysochloris asiatica
GACCCTGTACAGGGTTTCCGAGGGTGTAAATCTTTACGGGAGTAGAAAGCCTCATCTTTCTCCCGCGGAGCGGCTGGTAGTTTTGAACCACTGACCTTAAGGTTCGCAGCCCGATTCGTAACCACTACGCTACCAGAGCTCCTTCATTAGGTTAATAGTTGGGTGTAAAACATTTGTGCTCTCCAGGGACCATTGTTTCAAATATAATCAGGGTAGGAAATGGTCTAGATAACTTTGGACTGTGCAATGTTTTGTGTTGTTGCTGTGAGTGGGAGTTGATTTGATGGCAGCTAACAGCATCAAGGGAATGATATGGACCTGATTGAAAGGAACAGGTATTCTAAGGAGACGGGAGAATTGTCTCCTCCTCCTTCCATTTGCCACCCTGATCACAATCACTATCATCTACCCAGTGTTGATTTGCAGCAGACACATTGGTGAGTACTTCAAACTGGTAGTCATACCCAGACTTCACTATGATCCAAGCAGGTGCTCTATTATTCCTTATTGTACCTGTGAAAAAATTGAAGTGTAGGTAGATCCGGTAATTTAAAAGAAAACAAGTACACATTGCTAGAAGATGGAAGAACTGGGATTTAAACATACGTCTCGACTACTCTAGAAAGCACACTCTTTCTTTTGGGTTAGTTGCTTTGTTTCTAGGTCTCAAAACTCTTTATTCATGAACCCGATACATCACTTGGCAAGTCATATTGTAAGCTATCTGATCTCCACATTTGTTCCTTTCATTAGAGTAGGCTTTCCTTACTAGCAAGAATGTTCTGATTCATTTTGGCATTTTCTGCAGTCAAGAAATATTTAGCGAAATAGTGAACTGATGGGTATATATTTAAGATATGGGTTGGAGAATAATTGTGAGGGAAAACAATGTTCTTGTTGTGAGCCATCAAATAGATTCCAACTCATAAAGATCCCATATGACAGAATAGAGCTGTCCCATATGACTTCCTAGGCTGTAATTGTTAGAGGAGATCGCCAGGTATCTGCTCAAGTAAAGTGACTGATAGATTCAGAGCACTTCAGAACTTAACCTCTTATACCACCAAAATTCCTTGGAAATACAATATAAAGATATAACTCAGGATAAGAGGTGGGCAGGCAACAGGAATTAAAGACAAGGAAGATAAGTTTTAATAAAGACCTACAGTAATAAACATCTTACATGGACATGACCTAGCCTTCTGGATCATCTGTTTTGGTATATGTTATAGATTGAACTGCAATGTTGGTGGTTCAAACTCACCAGTTTCTCCTTGGAAACCCTATACAGGGTCGCTATGGGTTGTAATTGACTCAACAGCACTTAACAACAACAGCAACAAGGGTTAATGCTCCAGACTGCAAAGCCATTTGAATTGCAAGGTTGGCAGTTCAAGCTCACCAGCTGCTCCTTGGAAACCCTATACAGAGTTGCTATGGGTCGTAATCAACTCAACAGCACTTAACAACAGTAACAAGCATACAAAGTCTATCTCTATCTATCTATCTATCTATCTATCTATCTATCTATCTATCTATCATGTCTCACCTATCTACTTCTATCTTTTGGTGGTGGTTGTTTATGTTTTTATATGCTGCATTTTTCTAAAAACTAAAACATTATTAAGTCAAGGAGTGTTGTCTTTCTTTTATGTAACTTTTGCTACAAACCAAGAACTTGTTTTATGGATTTAAAGAATGAATGCATTATTCCACCAGTCAATGGTGTTTTAATCTTTAGTCTTAAGATATCGCTACCAAAATTAGTAACCTAAATCATTTTACAATGTGTTTGATCAAGAAACTCTAAAATCTGTACTAGGCTCCTACACTTCTTTCATTCTCTGTCTTTCCCACCAAATGCTATTAAACCTACTGTCCTCAAGTTATTTCTGAATTGTATCGATCCTGCAGGAAAGAGTAGTGCTATCCCATAGGGTTTGCAAGGCTGTAATATTTATGGAAGCAGATTACTACCATATGGTTCCTCCACTGGAGCAGTTTGTGGGTTCAAACTGCTGACCTTTTGGTTACAGTTGAGTACTTAACCACCTTGCCACCAGGGTTCCTTTGCCTCCTCAGTTCAACCTAATTGTCTGACTTCTCAGAAGTGACTCACAATAGCTAAAAGAAAGGGTAAGTGTTGATTTCCATGAACTTCAGCTCAACATTGCATGACACAGAAGACACAACTTTGGGGGAAGAAAGAAAATAATTCAAAGATTGCTGGTATATGTATATACTTTTTAATTCCTTGCCAAAAAGTTGGACGTGTGTGCTCCACATGTACACACTGCCTAAATATGGAGAAAAATGTTCGATGTCTCCTTTATATGTTTCTAGGTATTCTCTGATAGATAAAGTGTCAATTGTCTAGAAGTTGAAGACTGGCTGCCTGTTGTCCTCAGATGTGATGATTTAGGTGAAATCCCACTACAATAGAAAAGGTCCTGTTTCTAATCTTAAAAGGGGACTACAAAAACGTTGTGGAAAAATTGAATTAAAACATCATGGAAGCTGCCTCATTTAAGGTCATTTCTTCTCTACTTCTCTGATTTTTTCCACCCACAGTACAGTTTCAGGAGCATAGGTCACACTACAGAAATATTAGAGGGCTTGATGACCCTGTCTGTTTTAAAATAAAGCAGCATTCTAAACAAAATGTAAGTAGGAAAATACTTGATGCAAATCTGCCTCTAACTGTAATTAAACTTTTTTATTGTAAGAACATGGAACTGTTGTTTAACTAATTAATCTACATAAGCCCTTTTTTTTTTTTTTTATCCATACTAATTTGTATTCTTTGAAAACCACATGTCCTTGGGGTTATTAAGCACTGCACAATGACAATCCAAGACCTTGATGTACCATTTCTTTATCTAGTTATTTGACTGGGGATTTAAAGATAATTTTATGCATATATTCATTTCTATATGACTATGTACAATGGAAAAAAAGAGTCTTTTGTGAAGTCTTTTTGGAGATAAAAGTAAGCTAATCAGAGTCTTCAATTTATTCATGTGAATCCAAAGATATGGATTCTGCAAAATATTGAGGTGGGTTCTAAATAAATTAAGTGTCCTAAAGAAAAGAATTATAAAATTGGTTGACTTAATTCCTTATCAGTGGTATAGCATTACAAACATATGTTACTGTTGGATGCTTTCTTTGGCAACAGATCACCAGATCTTTCACACATACAGAGAGTGGTAGGTTTGAACCATCAACTTTTTAGTTAGAAGTTGAGTGCTTAGCATTTTGTACTACCAGGGAGCCTTAACAAAAGCTATCTATCTATCTATCTATCTATCTATCTATCTATCTATCTATCCATCCATCCATCCATCCATCGGCTATCCAGCTAACTAGCTTACTTGTCTGTCTGTCTAAATATCTATATGCATGCAGGCAATGTACTGATATAAGATGCATCATTACTATGCATCATAGATTAAGTTGTGTGTCTCTTCGAGATACATGTCAACTCGACTAGGCCATGACTCACAATTATTGTGTGCTGTCCTCCATTTTACAATCTGATGTAATTATCCTTCATTTTATATGTTCTAAATCCTACCTCTATATGCTAATGAGGCAAGGTTAGTGTGGGGTGTATCTTGAGTCACAGTCTTACAAGAGGTGTCACACACTTACTCAAGTCCTACCATGACACAAGTCAGACCCTTGCTCGAGTCAAACCATTTATCTTACAAGAGATAAATGAAGAGCCAAGTAGTCATAGAGGAGAGGGATTTCACTAATACTGTGAAAAGAGAGCTGGGAGCAGAGTGCATCCTTTCGACCTGGGGTCTCTGTACTGAGAACCTCCTAGACCCAGGTGAAGACTAATATTAAGACACATGGAAATCTACAAGGAATGCCAGGCCTGTAGATGTTGAAAGGAGACAAAAACCTATCCCCAGAGCTGACAGAGTGAGAAAGTCTTTTTCAAGAGATGTACCTTGAATTTTGACTTCTAATCCCCTAAACTGTGAAAGTATACATTTCTAATTATTAAAGCTATCCACAGTGGTATTTTTGTTAGAGCAGAACTAGATAACTAAAATAGTGTAGTGGTGTAGTGAATTATCTAACGTCTCTTCTAGCCTTAGTCTGTGGTGGTGGTGGAACTGAGTCAGTTCAGACTCATAGAGACCCTGTAAGGGTTTCCAAGGCTGTAAATCTTTATAGAAGCAAAAACCTCATCTTTCTCCACCAGAGTGACTAGGTAGACCTGAACTTCTGACTCTGTGGATAGCAGTCCAACTCATAATCCATTACACCACAAGGTGTCCTTAGCCATAGTCTGTAACTCCCACTAACCACATTTCTGTCCTGTTGGGTCTGGGTAAAAGAAGAAGAGAGAAGATACTGATAGGATGATATGATTCAGCTGTGGATGTTAGCATTATTTAAAGTGATTGCAAACGCTTGAAACTCTAGCATGGATTTAAAATAAGTCATCTCAGAAGCAGGACAGGGGATCTCATTAACATCAAAGAACAGCTAGTACTGGAGCACATCCTTTAGACCCTGAGATCCCTGTGCATTGAACCTCCTTGACCCAAGGACATAAAACTGTGGCATCAGAAGAGTGCCAGAGGAATAGCAGCAGAATCAAGAACCAGAGAGACAGCAGTGGTCTCTCCACACCATGAAATCAGTAAATCTGAGTGGCTCTGGGGAGGAAACTTGCTTTTAAAGTGAGGTGTCTCTAGGCACTTAAGTAAGGGAGCTAGGTTTGCTGACCCATGTTGCTAGAGCCAAGTGCCTTGAGAGTGAGGCCTATGGTGTAGTAGTGTGTCCTATGGACATTTATAAGCAGCTGAGTAGAACAACTGTGCCCTGAGCATTTCTGACCCCAAATTGATACCCATTAACTTACTTAATAAATGGCATAACTATGAGCATTATCTTGGAGTTCTATGTAGCCATTGTGTTGGATTCCTGAACTCACTGGAGTAGAGAGGACTGTGGGAGGAATGGTGGGTGAGTCATAGTTTAGCAACTATGACAGCAAAAATTAAAGAGAAGAGGAATAAAGGTTTTATGGATTTTAGATTTAAACAAATTAATATTAAAGCAATTCACTTTTTTTTTTAATTAGTCTCATCCTTATTAGAAATTCTAAATTAATTCATATAGATGGATTAGTGTTGCATCTACTATTTAGACTGGTTATGTTGACCGAAGCAGCAGTCACGAAATCAAACGATGTATTGCAGTAGGCAAATCTGCTGCACAAAACCTTTTTAAAGTGTTGAAGAGCAAAGTTGTCAGCTTGAGGATTAAGGTGCACCTGACCCAAGCCATGGTATTTTCAATAACCTCATATGCATGTGAAAGCTGGACAGTGAATAAGGAAGACTGGAGAAGAATTGATGCTTTTGAGTTATGGTGTTGGAGGAGAATATTGAAAGTGCCTTGGCCTGCCAAAAGAACCAACAGATCCATTTTGGAAGAAGTACAGCCAGAGTGCTCTTGGAGGACAGGATGGCCAAACTTCATCTCTCGTACTTCAGACATATTGTCAGGAGGGACCAGTCATTGGAGAAGGATATCATATTTGTTAAGGTGGAGGGTCAGAGAAGAAGAGGAAGACCCCAGCAAGATGGACTGGCAAAGTGGCAACATCAGTGGGCTCAAGTGTGGCAATAGTAGTGAGGTTGGGCCAGGATCAGGCAGTGTTTCATTCTGCTGTGCATAGGGTCACTATGAGTTGGTACTGACTCAAAGGCACCTAACAACAACAAATGTTGACTACTCTGGTGACTAATTTCCATACAGATATAAAGACTGTGTGGTGCCTTGAATTTACTTGATGTAGCTTTTTTATTGCACCACTCTAATGTCCTGGTGGAGTTCTGGTGTGGGTTAGTGCTCTGGACTGCAAAATTGTTTGAACCTCAAGGTCAGTGGTACAAGCTCACCAGCTGCTCCTTGGAAAACCTATACAGAGTCTGTATGGGTTGGAACTTACTCGACACACTTAACACCATCACCAACAGCAGCATTCTCACATATAGAAAAGGATGGAAAGCCTCCTGATATATATGTATTTAAAATGTTTTATTGTGAATTATGTGATAGTTTACAGGGGAGAACATTAGCTTTACATTCATTCTATCGTGTATCATTTCATTGCCATGGTTACAATCCACTCCATGCATCATCAAACAACCAAAGGGTATACCCTGGCAAGCCTGCCCCCAGGTCGTGAGCACACAGCCCCTCTCCCTCTCTGGGTCTACAGTCCCCAGCTGCTCCATCTGTCCACATCATCATTTCTGCCTCTATCTCTGGCATCACTGCTTCTATGGGTAGGGTCCCGCACTCTGCTCCTCTCTCTTGATGATCCCAGGGACCTCTACTCCTAGACTGCAAAGTCAATCGCAATACCCCTTTTGCTACGTAACCTCTTCCTTTACATTTCCAACTCAGTCAGTCAGTCTTGATAGCAATTATTCACTATTGTACCACAAGAGACCTATCCCCATCTCCTTTCATCAGCCCCACCCAGACAGATTGGATACTACTCAGTGGAGAGTCTACCTTCCTCCCCACGCTCTGGATCTAGGCTCCCTCTTGAAAACTTGTAAGCCAGTCACTTATTGCCTTTGTAGCACCCCAATTTTGGGTAGCAATGGAGTCCTGGTGTGGCGCTGTGGGTTAATGCACTGGACTGCAAAGTCATTTGAATTGCACAGTCAGTGGTTCCAGCTCACTAGTCACTCATTGGAAACCCTATATAGTGTCGCTATAGGTCGAAATCGACTCAACGGTACTTAGCAACAACAACAATGTCCAAGTTGCCCATCCTGGTCTAC
>NW_006408583.1:15710836-15715465 GCF_000296735.1 Chrysochloris asiatica
TATATACACATATATATCACTATAATATGTAAGAATTTGAAAGATGGTATTTATATATGGGTATCCACAGGGGCAACTGATGTTGCATGGAAAGGATTGCAATCATTGAGATGAAACAAAATGTATGATTTCTTGAATGTAAAACTGATGATCTTGTCAATAAACCATTCAATTCACAATAAAAAGTAATAAGAAAGAAAGTTAAAAGATACAAGACAAATGAACAAAAATAGAAGGAAGTTAAAACACACACACACACATTGACAATTACTGGTGACTGAAATGGGAAAGTTGGAAACGAAAATGAAGGATCAGTAGTTGGATAGGGTTTTGGTGATAGAAATGATGTTGGAGATCACATGACAGAATTTTGCAAGAGCAATGACTTATTCACTACAAATATATTTTTTCGACAACGTAAAAAGTGACTTATTAAATACATGGACTTCACTAAATGGAAAACAACAGTAATCCAATTGATTGCACCTGTGGGAATATATATATGAACAAGAGGGTCAATATAATCAGGCAAAGCAAGGCTAGGCTCTAACTATGGATATGCAAATTCAGGCTAAAGCTAAATTTAAACAAGTCCATGAGAGCCAAAATATGACCTTGAATATATCCCACCTTAATTTAGAGGCCATCTGAAAAACAAATGTGATGCATTGAACAATAATAATGCAAAACCAGAGGAGTGTGGGAAGACAAGAACATCATTCATGAAGAAACAAAAGACCATTAAAAAAATTGGAAAGAAAGTATGGAAAGAAAATACTTTACTTTGCTTGGATTCCCAGTCAACACACACAGAAACAGCAGCCAATAAATCAAGGGATATATATCTGCTGCACAAAACATGTCTTCAAAGTGTTCAGGAGCAAAGATGTCAGTTTGAGGACTAAGGTGTACCTGGCCCAAGCCATGGTATTTGCAGTAACCTCATATGCATGTGAAAGTTGGACAAAAGATAAGGAAGACCATAGAAGAATTGATGCATTTGAATATGATGTTGATGAAGAATATTGAAAATACCACGGACTTTCAGAAGAACAAACAAATGTATTTTGGAAGAAGTATAGCCAGAATGCTTCATAGAAGTGTGCTTTGGACATGTTATCAGAAGGAACCAGTCCTGGAAAAGGACATCATGCTCTTCCATAAAATGGGGAGTCAATGAAAAAGAGAAAGACCCCTGCAACTAGATAGATTGACACAGTGGTAGCAATAATGGGCTCAAATAAAACAAAAACTTTGAGGATGTTGCAGGACCTGGAATGATTCAATATATTGTATATAGGGTTACTATGAGTCAGAACTAGCTTGATAACACCTAACAACACCACAAGTGACTCGCTCATGTTAGAGAGGCACAATCTCCTTCTACTCTGTTGCTGCTGTTAAGTGCTATCAAGTTAGTTTCAACTTTTGAAGATCCTGTATAGTGTTTCCACGGAGAGACTGGTGGGTTTTAATTACCAATCTTGTGTTTAGCAGTCCAGTTGTGATCCTACGGGGCCACAATTGCAGAAGATATATTGCAGGTACTCCATAGACAACATAAAGTGTTCATTATGGACTCCTGGCATGACGCTGTAAGATCAGCACTTGACTGAGAACCTCAAGGTCAGAAGTTCAAACCCACCAGCTGAGCCTTGGGAACTCTATATAAAGGATCTCTCTTAACAACAACAACAACATCTTAGGTTGCTTGTTGTTGTTAGGTGCCATCAAGCTGGTTCTGACTCAGTGACCCTATACATGACAGAAGAAAGCACTGCCCGGTCCTTTGACATCCTCACAATTTTTGTTATGTTTGAGCCCAATGTTGCGGCCACTGTGTTGATACTCTTGGCTAGAGGTCTTCCTATTTTGGTTGACACTCCATTTTCCAATCTTGATGTGTTTCTCCATGGACTGGTCCCTTTTGACAATATGTCCAAAGTACAAAACACAAAGTCTTGCACCATACTCGCTTCTAAGGAGCATTCGGGTTGTACTTTAATAGAGATTTCTTTGTTCTTCTTATAGTTTGAGGTACTTCCAATATTCTTTGCCGACACCATAATTCATATGCATTAAAGTAAAATAATGCACTCAAAATCCAGAATATTTAAATTTCTCCATTTTATTAGAAATGCAAAAGTTCCAGTGATATAAAATATATCAAATTAATTTTAAATGCTTGTGAAAATGGATGTGAAAATTTAAGTCATTGACATTTGAATCCCTTTGTATTCGAATACTCCTCTGTGGTCTCAGTGTATTGTTTTAACAAAAAAAGGACCCTAGTGTAAGGGGTCCAGGTGGTGCGGTGAGTTAAGTGTTGGCCTGATAATTAAAAGTAGGCAGCTTGAACTCACCACCTGCTGTGTGAGAGGAAGTTGAGGCAGTCTGCTTTCATGAAGATGTTGTTGTCAGGTGCCATCGAGTCGGAACCGACTCATAGCGACCCTATGCACAGCAGAACGAAACAATGTCCGATCCTGGGCCAACCTCATTACCGCCGCCACACTTGACGCCATCAATGATGTCACCTGGCTGATCCATCTCATTGGGGGTCTTCCTCTTTTTCTCTGACCCTCCACCTTACCCAGCATGACATCCTTCTCCAGCGACTGTTCTCTTCGGACAATGTGTCTAAAGTATGAGAGCCGAAGCTTAGCCATCTTGGCCTTCAAGGAGCTCTGGTAGTGTAGTGGTTACGAATCAGGCTGCGAACTGCAAGGTCAGCAGTTTGAAACTACCAGCTGCTCCGTGGGAGAAAGATGAGGCGTTCTGCTCCCATAAAGATTAACAGCCTCGGAAACCCTGTGCAGGGTCGCTATGAGACAGAACCGACTCCATGGCACATAACAACAATCATGACATAACAACAGTCTTGGAAATCCTGTGGGGCAGGTCTATGCTGTCCTATAAAATCCTATAAGAATCAGATTTATGGCTAGGATTAATTATATGGGTAGAATAAATTAGAGAAAAGATTTTTAAAAACTTAAGAATCAGGAGATTAGAGTACTTTGGAAACTTGGAAAATAAATTTCTGTCATTTAGAGTGTGCTCAGTAGAGACCTGGTCACTGTAGTGCCTGTGCCTCTAAGATAATAAATAACATAATGAAGGGAAGGGATTATTCACAGCATCTGAAGACAGTAGAAGAGAGCAATGATCTCAAACCTAGGAAAACAAAAGTAACAAAACAAAACAAATATAAACACAACAACCTATCTGAACATAAAAGGAATTGGACAGGAGAGAGACTTTCAAGAAGACGAAAGATGTTACACTATAAATATTCAAGAGCAGAGCATATCATACATTAGTAATGATAATTAGTAGAATGGATCTAGTAAAAGTAAAAGACACAATGCCGTCCTTAAGTTTCCAACTTCATCGTCAATGAAATATTTTCTCCAATGGTAGCAGATTCTGATTTTACATATCAATCAGCTTCAACATGAGATGCTGAACAACTGGAGGAGAGAGCTTATAAGGGATTGTTAGAGGAGTTTGATTTGACACAAGTGTGGGGGTGGTTTAAATAGTCCATGTATGCAGTTGCAAAAGAACGATGTGAGGTTGAGTTAGGATTCATGAGTGCAATCTGGAACTTGCTTCAGTGTAGCCTTCAACTTCAATGATGCTACCCAAATAGCCAGCCCCCTTCTTAGTGGTCCAGGTGTCATATATCCAGAAGTCGTGCAATTTATATGGTTCTGGCTGTTTCCCAAGGCTTCCTGGAGCCTGGTGGCACACTGGTTAACAGCTAAGCTGCTAACTGAAAGGTCAGTGCTTTGAACCCATTAGTTACTCAATGAGAAAAAGATGGTAGCAGTTTGCTTTAGTAAAGATTTAAAGTCTTTGAATCTATGGGGCAGTTCTACTCTGCCTTATTGGTCACTATGAGTCCAAACCCACTTGATAATAATGGGCAATCACTGACTGCTACTCACACCAAATAGGTGAGCCGGCAGATATGCCACAATGTGTGTGTGTGGGCTCTAACTGTGCCTCATGCCCTGTTCTGACCTTCAGAGCATGCAAATCAAGATAGGCCTATTCCACTTCCAACTTCCAAAGGTCTCTGTGGTCCACATTAATCAGAGACAATGCAGGAAAATGAATTCTGGGAAACATGGTTTCAGAGGATCTAAAACAAATTGTTTTTTTTTAATGTTTTGTTGTGAGTTATGTGATAGTTTACATGGCTGAACATTGGCTTTACATTCATCCTATTGTGTATCATTTCATTGCCATGGTTATAATCCACTCCATGGATCATCAACCAACCAAAGGGTATACCCTGCAAGCCTGCCCACCAGTCGTGAGCACACAGTCCCTCTCCCCCTCTGGGTCTAGAGTCCCCAGCCACTCCATCTCTCCACGTCATCATCTCTGGCATCACTGTTTCTCTCGGTAGGGTTCCGCACTCTGCTCTTCTCCCTTGATGGTCCCAGGGACCTTCACTCCTGGACTGCAAAGTCCTTCACTCCCCTCCTTTTGCTACAAAATGTCTACTTTTACATTTTAAACCCTTACAAGCAGTCTTGATAACAATTATTCACTATTGTACCACAAGAGTCCTATCCCCATCTCCTTTCATCAATCCCACCCAACAGATTGGGTACT
>NW_006408583.1:15717555-15725434 GCF_000296735.1 Chrysochloris asiatica
GGTTCCTTGTTCTTTGCCAATTCCTTCAATTCCTGGGTGCTACAAATGGTTAATTAGCACTTGTGTTTGCTAAAAAGTTGGTGGATTGGATCCACACAGATATGCTTTGGAAGGAAAGCTTGGTGATCTACCCAACAAAATCAGCCATTGAAAATCCCAAGTAGCATCATGCTTCTCTGACACACATGGGGCTACCATGAGTTTGTACTAACTGGATGGCAACTGGAATCCAATAAAAAGTTTGTGCTCAATCTGAGATCAATGATAATTGTCAGGAAAATGGCACACACTGTTAGTTACATCCACATCTATTTGGAGTCCTACCCAGCACTTGAATTTATAGCTTGTCACCCTCAAATTATTTTTTTCTGAGGACAGTCATGGTCATCCTTGTGAATGGAAGCCCACACCACATTCTTGCTGTGCTGTATGAAACTCTGCTTTTAACCCAGACTCCCATTGTCTGAATTGAAATATTTGGCAAAAGGTCCTCACTGTTCCCTACCCCACGTGGTGGCTGCTCTCCATGGACAGTTTTGTAGACAGCACTATCAGCTACATTATGTATGTGTATCTATCTCCACGTGAACCACTGGACCACATCCACATGATACAGCTGTGGCAAACTGAACGTGTGCTTGCTTTGCTGAATTTGCTTTGCTGTAGCTGTCCTATTTCAATGTGGGTGTTCTGTGAAATAGTCTCATTCCAGACATTCTGAGTCTAGTGGCCCCAAGGTCCATTTCTACCCATGGCTTTCACCTCAATTTATTTAATTTGCCTCCCTGCCCTGGAAATTCTGTGCATCTAAAGGATAGCAAAGTACATACTGGAGCCCTAGTGGTCCACTCAGTGGAGGCTCAACTGCTAACTGAAAGGTCAGCACTTCAAACTCACCAGCCACACCACATGAGAAGACACCTGGCAATCGGCTCACATAAAGATTTCCACAGAAATGTCCCTTAGCAAACCTTATGGAACAGTTCTAGTTCTACTCTCTCATATAGACTCACTAGGAGTTGGAATCTACTTGAGGCACATAATAATAGCAGCTGAATGCATATGTATATCTAACAATGCTTCTCCTTTCCATTCCCATCTTCTGCCATCTGGTGGGACCTTATTTCAAGACACCACTGGATTATCTCTGCACCCTTTCTATGGTCTCTGAGGCTATATGGCAGGTTGTTACATTAATATCTCTTTTTTCCCCCTTCACATTGTGATATTTCTGTTTAATAAGGGTTTTTATGATTTCATATCTATACTTTTTTGACATTTATCTTTGGTACATGACTTTACAAATTAATTGTTTTATTGTTTATACATGGCTACATTGTCTAAAACTTCTCTAACAAGAATGTAATCTTTTTTATAATCAGACTTTTTTTTTCAAGATTTGGAAATTACTTTATTATTTCATTTCTAGTCAGTAACTATGGGTAGTTCAGTTTATTTTTGCTCTTCCACAGTTTTCTCCATGTCTTATATTCACATAGATATACAGACATACACGTATACAAAAATACATATAAACATACAGAGACTTACATCATATAAATATACAGACATACACATATACAAAAATGCATATAAACATACATAGACTTACATCACATAGATATACAGACATACACGTGTACAAAAATAAATATAAACATACATAGACTTACTTCACATAGATACAAAGACACACACGTGTACAAAAATACATATAAACATACATAGACTTACATCACATAGATATAGAGACATACACGTATACAAAAATACATATAAACATACAGAGACTTACATCACAGTTTTTTTTTTTGCAGCAACATTTTTTTTTTTTTTTTAATTGGGAACTGAGTGATAATTTACATGGGAAAACATCGGTTTTACACCTTCCTTTCATTGCAATGATTACAATCTCCTCTGTGCATTATCATTCAACAGTATTTGCTTCTATTCCCTCTGTTTTTGTTTCTTTTTTTGGGTGGGGAGGGGGTGTGGGGAGATGTACACAGACACATTCAGAAATGCACAATAATTTAAACAACAACAACAAATAGGAACGCTTCACGAATTTGCGTGTCATTCTGGCTCAGGGGCCATGCTAATCTTCTCTGTGTTGTTCCAATTTAGTATATGTGTTGCCTTAGCTAGCACTATACTAATATTGCTTAAAGATTTGTTCCTCCCTGGGGTTCATTACCCTTTGCATTATGAGAAGGAGTTATTTATAAATACTAGTATCACTTTGTAGAATATGAAGATGAAAAGGCCCAAGTGGTTAAGCAACTTACTAAGAGTCATGTAACAAATAAACAATGGATTGAAGCATCAGCAGGAAAAATTCCAAAGGAAAAGATATAGATTTCTTTTTAAATTTACACTTTTAGGATGTTTAAATGTTCCAACTTCTCTTTTTGATTTATAACATTTTTCCATCCACGTAAAATCCATATTCAGCTGATGAAATGATTAATTTTCAACTCCAGAATCTTGATTAAAGCATTAATCACCAGATAGCAAATTAGCTTGAGCTTTAAGATTAAAAAAAAGAAGAGGACGACGAACAAGTGTGGTAGTTTGTGTTGTCTCTATTTTTCAAGTGACTGCTGCCTCGGCATGAAGAAAACAACACCTTAGGTGTGAAATATTAGCACAAAATATCACAGCATCTTGGTAAAACGCTATTTCTACCCCAACACTTCTACCCAAAGTGTTTCAGCCAACAGTTCTACTATTTAAAAAGCTCTCATTTTCCCTAGTTAATGTTCTTTGTATTTCAATATTAGTCTCTTTAAAAAAAAAAAAAAAAAAATCAAACTTTCTGTAGAATTCTGCCGGCAACATAAAATAGCACATAGTATAAGACAGAATTGTCAAACAAATCTTTGGGAAAGAAATGCCTCCATGCTGCATATAGTATTTTGTTTTAGAAATCTTGCATTTAACACTACAGCTTTTTAATCTTTGATCTTTGCCTGACTAAAGAAAATAGATAGACCTGAAGCATAGAAAACTGCTATAAATTGGAAGCAGGAGATTTTATTAAATTAAACTTAAGGTTTATTTGGGAAGTCC
Organism: Chrysochloris asiatica; assembly: GCF_000296735.1. Lineage (NCBI taxonomy): Eukaryota > Metazoa > Chordata > Mammalia > Afrosoricida > Chrysochloridae > Chrysochloris > Chrysochloris asiatica. The sequence goes on from NW_006408583.1 coordinate 15,720,628, forward strand.
CAAATAAATTTGATATTTGGAATTCTTCTGCTAATATTATAGCTTCATGGTTATTAGAAGCAACAATTCCCATTGGTTTGAAATAAAAGTGAAACGGAAGTCCTCCAAAGAGAGGAATTAAATGATTTTATAGACTAAAATTAAGGATATCTGTACTTGGTTTTATTTTTATGCTGGTTTGTTTAACTTGTACAAAAGCACAGTTTAACTGAGATTACTTGAATACAATGTTTTGTTTGTTTGTTTGTTTTATCTCCATGTACAATTACATGTTGCTTAGGGAATATGTTTTATGTCTTTTTGTCTGAAGAGAAAAATAAATATTAAAGGGAAATTCAGAACTTAGAAAGTCTAAAAAGAGTCTTGCTTTAATAAAGAAATCATTATGAAGCAGTTCTTTGTCTTCTAGTTAAAAAAGATGTACAAATTGACTTGACATTTCCTTTATCCTAGAATTGATCCTTTAAACTTGCTTCATATTTTGGTTTGATGTCTTTTGTAAGCACTAAATAAAGACTTTTAAGTACTACAAGTGGGAGGAGAAATGTAATTGCTTTTATTTCATAGATGTGGGGTACAGTGATTTAAATATCTGTATAGAGTCTGACTCCATATGATAAGCACTGGACTGTGAACCTCAAGGTCCTTGGTTTCAGTCTGCTATCGACTCCATGGGAGAAAGATGAGGCTTTCTGTTCCTGTGAAGATTTAAAGCTTTGGAAACCCTATACAGGGTCGCTATGAATCAGAACCAAATCAACAACACTTAACAACATGGAAACACTGTGCATCATGAATATACTGTCTTTATTTCTTCAGAGTCAATCTTTGTTTAGTCACCAAAGTGTCACTTTTTCATAACCTCTTGCTGGCTGTATTTGTACACAGTTAACCAGTGTTGGATAGTTATTGTAGAATAGTGGGGAAAAAGACAATGATAGAGTTAAACAAGTACCTGGGAGACACAGATGGTTAAGACTTGGCTGCTAACTGAAAGGTTGGAAGTTCACATCCAGCCAGAGGATCCTGGGAAGAAAGACTTGGTGTTCCACTTCCAAAACATCAGCCATTGCAAACTCCTTGGTACACAGTTCTGTTCTGACATACATCACACCATGAGTTGGAATGGAATGATAGTGAGTGGCTATGTGAGTGGAAAACGGAATTATCTATGGGTCTGGTCCCTGAGGAAAGTGAACTGTAGTTTAGGATATTGTTCAAAGACATGAGTCAGCTCTACTTTGCTTTTTGGATTGGCTAATGGGATGGACTAGCTATCAGGTGTAGTAGTGATAAGTGATGTCAACTGATTGTCAGCATCAACAACAGAGTCTAGACTGACATAGGCTTGCAGGGAGATGTGACTGGCATGGGCAATGCAGATATCAGACAACTGAAATCTAACACAAGGATCTAATCTCAGAAAGAAAGAGTAATTCTAGGCTGAAACCTAGAAATAATTTTAGGGAGAAAACCCGACTGCAGAGGTAAGGGACAGGCAGTAGGCTGATTAATTCATCCCCTGTATCACAACTACTGCAATTAAAATCATGAAGCCAGCTCCTCTGCCCTAATGTGAGGGTAGGAATATGTTTCCTTTCTTGATCAGTATTTGTTAATAGAGTGGGGTTGAGAAAGCAGGAGTAGTGATTGGATCTCTGGCTGCTGCTTGTGTTTGAGAGATATGCTGGAAAGGTCAGGGATTTAAGCTAGAAGAGAAATTGCTTTCCTTGAGCTCATTCTCTAAAAGTTAAGATTTCTTTGAAAAAGAGACACATGGGCACTTAAATTATTACTCATTTTTATAGACTATTGGTGCCCTGAAGTTAGATATTAGAACCTGGCTATGCTTCTGAATAAATGACTTCATGATAAATGGAGAAAAGATTGAAGTTATCAAAGACTTCATTTTGCTCAAATCAACCACCAACACTTAATGGAGGGAGCAATCAAGAAATCAAATGACATATTGCATCAGGCAAATTTGCTGCACAAGACCTCTTTAAGATGTTCAAGAGTAAAGATGTCAGCTTGAGGACTAAGGTGCTCCCAACCCAAGCCATGGTACTTTCATAACCTCATATGCATGTAAAAATTGGACAATGAATAAAGAATACCATAGAAGAATTGATGCATTTGAATTATGGTATTGGAGGATATTATTAAAAGTATCATGACCTGCCAAAAGAAAAAATCTGTTTTGGAAGTACAGCCAGAACGTCCCTTGGAAGCCAGGATGACCGGACTTCATCTCTCATACTTTGGACATATTTTCAGCAGGGACCAGTCTCTGTAGAAAGACATCATGCTTGGTTAAGCGTAGGGTCAGCAAAAAAAGAGGAGGACTCCCAACTAGATGGATTAGCACAGTGGCAGCAGCAATGGGCTGAAGGGTAGCAAAGATTGTGAGGTTGGTACAGGACTGGGCTGTTTCATTCTGTTGTGCTTAAGGTCACTATGAGTTGGTACCGACTCAATAACACCTAAAAACAACAAGATGATTGTGAATTCTGTCTTAAAGTTAGTCATTTAATTTAATTTTTTTTTTTTTTTTTTTTTTTTTTTTTTAACATATAGCTCCATACCTATATTGGAGTTCAGTTGTTGTGCTGTAGGTTAAGTCCTGAACTGCTAACTGCAAGGTCAATGGTTCAGACTCACAAGCCACTCCTTGGGAACCCTATACAGGGTAGCTATGAGTCGGAACTGTCTTGACGGCACTTAATAACTGCCACCTACCTATATTAGACCCTGATGGATTATTTGATCTATGTTGACAGATAAACTTGGGAATTTTGTACTGAAATTTTACTATTGTCAGACACAGGTCACATCTTTGTAAACTTGAGCCCTAATTAATTGTTATGAATCTGATTATATTGCCACACTAACTTTCTATAATTTCGGTGGTCTTTAGCTTCATTTTTATGTCTTCTAATACCGATGGCTTTTAAGTAGTATTGGATTATAGGCAATTGCACTGGGGTTCTCTGTAGTTAACAGGAGGTATTTTGCAACTAGAAAACTCAGATAATAACCTTCCCTGAAATCATATATTCAATAGTGACTATTTTATAAAATAAAGCATCTATACTCTGTTCAAAGAAAGATCAATCTTTCAGTACGAGGTTGGACTCATACCAAGTATAAGCTTTGTATTAATATTTTTCTCCTTATGCTATGTAAATAAACTATAATGCATATACTAGGGTAAGTAAAAATGTATTGCTACTAGGATTCCAGTTCGTATATACACAGATTTATCCCAAACTGTGCTTAATCATGTCTCTGTGATCAGTGGATGAAAGTTCTATCAGTGCTATACTTGTTCTAATCTCCTTACGGTGCCTTGGCGGATAAAAAGATCCATTCAAAACAAGAGTTTCTGAGGGAATCTGCTTGGGCCAGTTGAATTCAAGGCAGAGCACTCAGAAAGGCATGTTGACTGTGTTTTGTGACTCCAAAGACAATATATGGATAAATTTTCTCAAAGAACAGGATGATCACAGGGCCTTATTACAAAAAATAAATAAATAAATAAATAAAAAATTAAGAAAACTTAAAACTGTGTTAGTGAAAATTAAGTCTAGCAAGTTGCACCAAGGATTTCTTTTCTTACCATCACAATAAAGTACGTGCTCATTAATGTTCTTGAGTGCTTGAAATTTGGTTCCCATGTTTTAAATTAAAAATGAACATTATACTGGAAAATGTAGCAAATTACAACTATTGCCTTTCTTTCACTATTTTGTTACTTTATAAATTATTTTATTTTTCAATGATGATTTTTATGTTTTTCTCTGTAAAAATATGTAGATAGTTATATAAGCTTCATCATTATTCCAGTTATCCTAAGACATTCTCGTAAATCCATATTTTCCAAACTTTCAGATACCAGAACTGCGATTTCCAGTTAAAGTTGATAATAAGTGTGCTTGGTACAGCATTGTACTTTGAGGAAATGTATTGAATATATTGAAAGTACTCATTAAACAATGCCAATTCTTATTATAATGTACCACCTAGTTGCTGACAGAATCTTCCCTGGGGGAGATTTAGTGCATGTATGTATCTATTGTTGTTGTTGTTAGGTGCCATTGAGTCCATACCAACTCATAGAGACCCTATGCACAACAGAATGAAACACTGCCTGGTCCTGGGCTAACCTCACAATTGTTGCCAAGTTTGAGCCCATTGATACTGCCACTTTGCCAATCCGTCTTGCTGGGGGGTGTCTTCCTCTTTTTCTCTGACCCTCCACCTTACCAAACAGGATATTCTTCTCCAGTGACTGGTCCCTCCTGACAATATGTCCGAAGTTTGAGAGACAAAGTTTGGTCATCCTGGCCTCCAAGGAGCACTCTGGCTGCACTTCTCCCAACACAGATCTGTTGGTTCTTTTGGAAGCCAATGGTACTTTCAATATTCTTCTTCAACACCATAACTCAAATGCATCAATTCTTCTACAGTCTTCCTTATTCACTGCCCAACTTTCACCTGCATATGAGGTTATTGAAAATACCATGGCTTGGGTGAGGTGCACCTTAGTCCTTAAACTGACATCTTTGCTCTTGAACACTTTAAAAAGGTCTTGTGCAGCATATTTGCCTAAAGGAATACGTTGTTTGATTTTTTGGCTGCTGCTTCCATGAATGTTGATGACTGATCCAAGAAAAATAAAGTATTTGACAACATCAATCTTTTCTCCATTGATAAAAATGTTGTTTATTGGTCCAATGGTGAGGATTTTTGCTTTCTTTACGTTGAGATGCAATTCATACCAAATACTATGGTCTTTGATCTTCAT
>NW_006408583.1:15726706-15732103 GCF_000296735.1 Chrysochloris asiatica
TGAATTGCAACTGACTTAATGACGCAAAAAACAAGCCAGAGACTGATGTTGTTGTTAAGTGGTGTCAAGTTGGCACCTACTCATAGAAATCCTGGATAGGGTTTCTGAAGCTGAAAATCTTTGCATGAGCAGAAAGCTTCCTCTTTCTCTCTCAGAACAGCAGGTGGGCTGAAATCACTGACCTTGTTGTTCACATTCCAGTACTTAATCTTCTCTAGAGCCATCACACTCACAAATGACTGGGCAGAAATTGCAAATATAAGGTGCCTGTGACCCATCAAGGGGACTGGATAGCTGGCTGGTACTGTTAATAAGGTACATAGCACCCTGTGTGTGAGGCTATGTAAATATACTGTAGAAGCATAATGTGGGAATTGATCAGTTTTACCAAGCCACTAGGCTTAAAGTGATCCTTCCCAGAGACAGAAAAGGGGATATAAAGGCCACCAAGAAAGAAGAGTCATGAGTGGATGGGGGATCCCTGCATTGAGAATGTCCTCGATCCAGGGGACAGAGAGCTGTGACACCAGTGATGGTGAGAGATGAGAAGAGACAGTGGCAGACAAATGATGGCAGCAAAGACAACAGAACCAAGACTGGGGCATGAGACAGAACAGTGGGCCTCATCATGGTCTATAGAGGAAGAACGCTTAGTGCCTTTGGGCAGTAGGTTTATAGGCAGATCGTGGTGTCTCCAGGCACTTGGTAGAACTAGGTTTGCTGACCCACAGAGCTAAAGCTGAGGCTTACAGGTTGAGTGGGGTGCCTCTGAATTGAAGCCTGTTACTTCTCTAATAAACCCTATAATCATGAGTATTGTCTGTGAGTTCTATGCGGACACTGCAATGAACTACAGAAGCCAGCAGAGAAGCAGAGAGTGGAGGCATATCTGTACTCCGCCTCATAAGAATCAATCTTGGGCTCTTGATCTTGATTCTCCTCCTCTCTAGAGAAATTAGAGGAAGCCAGATGCCCTTGCCATGCCATTTGAACCACTCCCATATTACTAATCTGGTCATTTTCTGCTTTTGAAGCTTGGGGTTTTCTAATGGTTTTTGCCTTTCCAAACAGTAAGTCATAATTTATGTGATTTCATATATGCTTTTTTGTACTCCCTTTATTTCACCAATTATTTTCCTATTAATGACATTTGATCATCATCAGTTCCTCTTATTTCTTGGTGGTAGTTCTCACTCTTAGTCCTGGGCTATGGGGATGATGAAGTTTTTCATGGCTGGCAGTGATTCTTAATGTTTCCTCTAGTTTATATTCTTTGATTTTTCATTGAGTATTTGGAGTGTAAAGTCTGTGGTTATGAGTCAGCCTGATAACCTTAAGGTCAGCAGTTTGAAACTACCAGATGTTCTGCTTTCTGCTTCCATAAAGTCTTGTTGCCATTGTTGTTCTTAGGTGTGATCTAATTGGCTTCGACTCATAGTGACTCTATACACAACAGAATGAAACACTGCCTGATCCTAGGCCAACCTCACAATCATTGTTACCCCTGAATCCATTGCTGCTAGCACTGTGTCAATCCATCTCATTGGGATCTTCTTCTTTTTCTCTGACCCTCCACCTTACTAAACATCATATCCTTCTCCCGTGACTGGTTCCTCCTGATAATATGTCCAAAGTATGACAGAGGAAATCTGGCCATCGTAGCTTCCAAGGAGTACATTCTGACTGTATTTCTTTCAACACAGATCTATGTGTTTCTTTGGTAGTCCATGGTCCTTTCAATATTCTCCTCAATGCATCAATTCTTCTTTGGTCTTCCTTATTTGCAGCCCAACTTTCACATGAATATGAGGTTATTGAAAATAAGATGGCTTCGGTAAGGCACACCTTAGTTCTCAAACTGCCATCCTTTCTTTAGAACACTTTAAGAGGCCTTGTACAGCAGATTTGCCCACTGCAATATGTCATTTGATTTACAGCCTCGGAAAGAAACCCTGTGCAGTGTAACTATGAGTGGGTACCACCTCCATAGCACATAATCACCACAAGCCACCACCAAGGCCTCTTTTCACAACGTCATTATGAAAAAATTTAGAGTTGTATTTATTAAACAAATATTATCTGTCAGGATAAAAGTTAAGGAAGCATGTGGCAGAATGGCTAAGCAGTTAGCTGCTAAGTGAAAGGCTAGTGATTCGAACCTACCAGCTACTCCATGGGAAAAAAATTGTGGCAGTCTGCTTCCATAAAGATTATGATCTCAGAAACCCTTTGAAGCAGTTTTTACTGTTCCATAGAAGCAAAACGAGTCAGAATCAACTCAATGGCAAGGTTTAATTCAATTCAATTTTAATTTTTAAATTTTAATTTGAGTGCAAGCATACAGAGCCAATTGGTTTTCCACAAAAAAGATCATGCATATTTCGTTTTATAACATTAATTGCAATCACCACATTGTAATAGCTCTTGTGTTTACTGTTTCCTTTGTCCTTCTTTCCTATCCCTTATTGCCTCTGAGCTTTATTCCTGAGCAAATGCTCCCCTTTTGATCTTGTATGGTTGCAAAGGGTGTTTTTTTAAACTTTTTATTGTGAATTCAGTGAAGGTTTACACAACATTTCCACATTTAAAAAACCATACACTCTGTGTCATTACAATGATTGCAATCCCCTCCATGAACAATCAGTTCACAGTATTTATCTCTATTCACTTTAATTCTTTCACTTCTTCCTGTGTCTTCCACTGCCTTCATCTTTCCTGTACCGATTTCCCTCTTGTTGTATATGCAGGGGTTTTTTAAGGGGTGATTATTGTTGTTGTTGTTGTTAAGTGCCATCGAGTCAGTTCCGATTCATAGTGACCTTAGATAGGGTTTCCAAGGAGTAACTGGTGAGCTTGAACCACCAACCTTGCAGTTCTCATTGACCTGATAGCCAAACAAAGAAGTATTAACAACCTGTAAAGCAGTTTAATTTGGTTTTCCTGTAGAGGGATACAGCAATCCAGCTCTTGACTACGAGGGGTCGTGACAGGGATACCTGTGAAAGAATGTCATGGTTGGGAGAGTCAATGAGAATAGACTTGCTGTTTAGTGGATGCAAACTCCAAAAAGCCAAACCCACTGCCACTAGGCTGACTCTTACTCAGAGCAAGTCCATCAGGATTAACAACACTATAACTATTTACAGAATAAAACAACCTCATTTTTCTCCCATGGAGAAGCTGATGGGTTGGAACCATGGAACAGTCCAATGCTGATCCCACAGTGCCACCAATGGACCCAAAGAAGTACGAAACAAGCAATAACTAGAAGAAGGGTGGTCTGCAAACTTCAGGGTCTGAAAAGACTCAGACATGGGTCAAATTACTTGCTTTTGTGTTAAGAAAAGAATTGGCTTTGAGCCTGATAAGACTCAAAGAAGTTATAAGCCATTCACAAATACGCATTTTCTTGCAAATAAAACATTATATTTTATAGAAGGATCCATTTCAAGTAGCTATTTTTCTTACACAGAAGATGACCACAGTATTCATTGCATAATCCATCAGTTAGATGCTGCTCTAAGTTTTCAAGTTTCTTGATTTGTAGCTCTACTCTTTTACATGTGTTATCTTTGTTGATAAATAAAAGAAGAGTGGAAATTTAGTAATCTTGTCCCCAGATAGGGGCGATGCCTTGTAGCACAGTGGTTACGAGTCAGGCTGCCAACCTAAAGGTTAGCAGTTCAAAACTACCAGTGGCTCTATGGAAGAAAGATGAGGCTTTCTGCTCCCATAAAGATTTACAGCCTCAGAAACCCTGTACAGAGTCACTATGGGTCGGAACTGACTCCACAGTACTTAACAACAACAATAACAAGCGTGTATTTAGGACAGTCTGAAGCCCTAGTGTGACATGGTGGTTAGTGTGCTGGACTGCAAAAAGTCGGTTTGAACCATAAGGTCCGTGGTTCAAGTTCACCAGCTGCTCCTTGGAAACCTTACTGTTGTTGTTGTTAAGTGCCATCGAGTCGGTTCCGACCCATAGCGACCCTGTACAGGGTTTCCGAGGGTGTAAATCTTTACAGGAGTAGAAAGCCTCATCTTTCTCCCACGGAGCAGCTTATACAGGGTCTCTATGTGTCGGAACTACTCGACAACATTTGATAACAACAATTATGAATGACTCTAACTCTTCTTTCTGGAACTGACTTAGATGTTTTCATTTATGCAGTAATGGCTGCATTAAAATAAATTAAAAAACAAACTATCCAGACATAATCTTCTAGACAATGAACTTGGAAGAAAGCCATCTAGATATGAGGGCTAAGTTGCACAATAGGATGACTGAATCAGTATCTCTGGTTACTTCCCACTGCTAGCATATATATTGAAATCCCAACTGTCCTCAGACAACTTGGTATCTCATTTTGTGAGTCTCTAGATGCCTTGCCATTGAAATGATACAATTCTCTTTCAGATAATAACCTGTTTTCTTGATAGTTACTGCTACCATATGCTTCCTTCCTTATTATGTTGTTGGTGTCAAGGACTGTGGAGTCATTTCCAACTCATAGCAACCCTGTATAGGGTTTCTGAAGAGTGGCTGGTGAGTTAGAACCACTAATCCTGTGGTTAATATCCAGCTTGAGGTCCAGTGTTTGCTTATCTTACACTGCCACACCAGGACTCATTGAAAGCTGCAGGTTGGGTGAATAAGTTCATATGAATATGACCATTTATAATTCTCATCTTAATTAGAATAAGTGAAGTCAGTACATGGGCCCGGGTATCATTATTTTTGAAATACCATCTGAGGGTCTTATGGATCTGTGTAACTTACCTCTAGCCACTTTCCTGGGAACCAAAGCAGAGTTGATTTTTGGTGGTGGCATGGGGGTTAAAAAGATCATTGGTGGTCCCCAACTGCATGGATTGCTTGAGACTTTTTAAGGTAAAGCCATTCTCTTAGTTCAATAAGGGAAACTCTGTGAAGGTCCTTTGACTCTGATTAACAGCCAATTTCATCATTAAGAACCCAAAAATCTCCTGAATCTAAAATCAGTAGTTCAGAAGGGTATTGGGAATGGGGGCTGGTTTATGGGGTAACTGACTTTTATGAAGTTCTTTCTGTATGCTAGGTATTGGGCTAAAATCTTTTCAGATATCACTTTGTTTAATTCTCCCAGCAATCTGAAGAAGGAAAAGGTTTATTAATTTCATTTCTTAGTTGGGAAAACTCGGTCTTCTAAAGATTCAGTAGCTTGTCTAAGGTCACAGAGCTAAGCAAACAGAATCTGAATGAAGTTCTGCAGCTAGGATTGTTCATGGTAATACCCTGAACGCCACTTCTTATTGTGCAGAAACCTCCCAGATGCATTGAGATCTGAATTTCACACAAAATCTTAGAAATCATAAAGCCACATTAGTACTATCCTTAGTAATAACGATCTTGATGGG
>NW_006408583.1:15732203-15742559 GCF_000296735.1 Chrysochloris asiatica
TATATTTTAAAGAAATAAATGCTTCTCAGGAAGGCCAGGACCCCGCTCACTAATCCTTCATTTTTCCTTATCACCCGGTACCAAATGATTAACTTGAAGTCAAAAGTCTTTCCTTGAAGCTTGTCCTCAATCTCTGGGCTGGCTCAGTTTCAAAGCTGTGCAGGGCTGCTTATCGCTAACAGATGGCCATCTTCCCTCTGACTCAGCAGTGTAGGGTCTGTTTGCCCTAGTTAGGCTATTTGAAGCCAATGAAAAGGATGCTGTATTTTTCTTTTCAAACACCAAGAGACCCTGAATACTTTCTCTAGCTTTCTCAGGAGAGCAAAAGAAAGTACTATGGAGGACATCTTACTCTTAAGGATATTAGACACCTGTGAGCTTTTCCCACCAATCTGGAGAACTGTTGAGTTCACACTCATTTATCTCTGCTCTTTCAAGAGATCTTTCAAAATAGAGCAAGAAGATGTCTGAATGTATACGGGATATTTGTTTCCATCTTTATCTGTCTATGGCTGTGCCTTCACTGGATAAATCATCTGAGTTTCCAGACTCATTTTCATAACGGATTTTTAAGTCAACAAATTTGGGGCAAAATTAAACAGAAAAGTCATTTTGATTTAACAACAGCAACAACAACAAAACAAACCCACTATATTCAAGTGGAGTAAGACTCATACAGTCCTACAGGACAGAACAGAACCCCTCCTCCCCACCCCCGGAGTTTCCAAGGCTATAAATCTTTATGGAAGCACATTGTCACTGGAGTGACTGGTGGGTTCTAACCACCCACCTTTCAGTTAGTCATCCACCTTCCAGTAAACAGCCAAGCACTTAAGCAGTCTTGAAAAGTGTAGGATTTGTTATGGACTGAAATGATTTATGGAACTAATGGCAGCCAAGGATGTTGCAATTTTCCTGATTCTGCAGGAAACACCTTTCCAAGGCTAGAAAGAATGACAAGTGAGAGATTTAGTACAATATGGCAGTCCTAATAGTACTTGCCTCACCTAAAGCACCTATTCTGTACCAGATACTGCTCTGTGGCTTTGCCAAACTCATTCAGCTCTATAGCCTTGAAGCAAGCTTGAGGCGGTGAGGGGATTCAAGCGTCTATAGTTTTTGGGAATCTTCTTTAAGAAGAGGAGAGTTTGGTACAAAATTACCTAGAGAAGTAAATGCTCATTTAAAAGCAGTTGCCATTGTGTCAAAGTAGAGTTGTACTCAACAGGGTTTTCAATCACTGGTTTGTTTTTTTATGTAGATTACCAGTTCTTTCTTCCAAGGTACCTCTGGATGGACTCCAATGGCTCAGTCAGTAGTATTAAACATTTGCATTACCCAGGGACACCAAATATTTATTTGTTGTTGTTGTTAATAAGTGCTTTGGAGTTGGTGCCAATACACAGTGAACTTGTATAGGGTTTCTGAGGAGCAGCTGGTGGGTTTGAACTGCTGACCTTGTAGTTCACAGTTCAGTGCTGCTCCCATAGCTCACCAAATCACAATAAATTAGGGATTGAAAAGCATCATAAATACTGTTGACATCACAGAAGTAACAATACCTTTTTTTAAAAATTAACAGCTTGGTAATATTTTTTCTTCTTATTTTTGATTGAGAACTCTTTGATCTTTTCTTCATATTTACTGATATTGTACTATATTTTGCTTATAGAAAATGGATGTATTTCTATTATAAGGTTCTAAGTAGCCCTTATCACTTTGACACAATAATATGTTTATAAATTGACTGAGAGCCTCTTGAAGGAGGAGGGTGATTATACTGTTGATTTCCAGCAGCTAGCACAATGACTGATATGAAAATCCACTGAACATGTGCTTCTTTGGGATAAAGGAATAATTAAACTGTGGAGAAGGGGTTAAGTTAAAAGGTGATATGGTTCCACTGGGAGAGGGAATAGTATTTTTTTTTTATGTTAAGAAACATCCCATGTGTTTCCCTCTTGTGCAAGGAGTATGGAATGCACAGGAATTCTTAAGGACGGCCCTCCTCATAGTCTGCTCACTCCCTCCTGAGACAACTAATAAACTAGGTTTAATCCAGACCCTGACCCAGATGTGCTATGTATCTCTATGTGACTCCTTTTCAGATGATGGAAATAAGTAATGAGTACAAGACTCTGTCTGTCTTTTCTCAGGGCAGCAAGGAAAAGAAAGTGCTGCAAAGTGCTCTATTCTTATGACACCTACTCCAATCTAACCACCAAAATGACCTTCCTTGGCATCAGCTGTATGGTCTTTTCAAATGACCATTTACATATATTTCCACAGTACCCTTGAAGTATCCATTCCAGCAATGTCCAAAATGAAAGAAAATGTATTTTGTAAGATAAAGGAATTCTATTTTTCCTTTTAAATAAAATGATCTGGGAAGAGGCAGAGAACTTTTATGATTCAGTAATGGCCAAGATATGATACTCTCTAGCTCACAAATCAAGAGCTGTGAGCTGCAAAAGCTTCAATTTTGAACAGACCAGCTCAGGGCCAGGCAAAATGTCATCCTTTTTATAGGTTCAACAAAATTCTTCTGTTTTTCATCTCACAACACAGGCATTAGATCAGCTCTTCAAGTCCCTGGGATGTCTGGAATACTGACTTGTGTGCACTTTCTGAAACATAGGGTCAAGTGCGAATAAATGTTACAGAAAAAGAGAAAATTCACACTAGAGGTAGACCCAAAATGCCTGTGTAAAATCTTGACTGAAGGCATGTCATGTAGAGCTCTTTGGTGTCACATAAGTGCCCCCTATGGCTAATCAACACGGGCACTCCTGCTAATGAGAATGGCCAGTGGAGAAGACAGTGTGGTCTGCAGAAAACGCCATGTTGCAGTCTGTTCTCAATCACATTTAAAAGCTGGTACCAAAGGATAAAAGTGGCTGAGGGATTATTACTGAGAACAAAATGTTTTAAATAAAGAGAGGACTTTGAACTCAACATTAATCAATTATCCATTTATGTTTTCTGACTTGCCTGATGACACTTGAAAGTCAGATATCCCAGAAGTATGCATTAAAAGTTTTTCCTTTGATGAGTCAATGGATTTTAAAATTATTTTAAGATTAGAATGTTCCTCTGCCTTAATTTTTTCTATGGCAAAGCTTTATTTTCATATGCCTTTTATTTTTTTTGTCTTTAAATTTCAGTTGAACGAAACAGAATTAGCTACAACTTGGGAACGCTGTGGCATAATATTTGAGCCTTAAGTATGCATGAAGACAAATACACCTTAATTCACAGTCAGTTACTTAGTTATTCATTTAATAAACATTGGTTTAACATGATTACCCCCCCCCTTTTTTTTTTGTATCATACTATACCAGTAACTAAATAAATGAATCAAGATTCATACTGCCTACATAGAAAGAGAAGGCTCTATTCATAAAAATTTCAAATACCTTTACCCATCTGGACTTTGAAAGAATAAAGTTACTGGGAAAATAATAAGATTAAGGAATTATATGTATGCACTTACCTAATGAATACTAATCAACCATCAAAAGGAGATGGAACATACAGAGCAACAGTATGTTACCAAAAGGAAATGGTTAATGTTCAACCATTTCAAGAAGAAACATATGATCATCAACTGATGGTATTCAAGAAGGAAGTCCAAGGCAACTGCAGGCATTGGAAAAAGCAAAGCTCCAGAAATTGATAGAATACAAATTGAAATGTTTCAACAAACTGATGCAGCTCACTCATCTAGGCCAAGAAATTGAGAAGACAGCTGCTAGGCCAATCTATAGAAAAGATACACATTTGAGCTGATTCTGATGGTAGTTGACCCAATGGACTGCGGAAATCATTTAAAAATATCATTAATATCATATACACATAAGATTTTGCTGACAATAACTAAAATGCCATTGCATCTGTATGTCAAAATGGAACTCCCAGAATTTCAAACCATATTCAGAAGAGGTCTTGGGACAAGGGCTATCATTGCTGAAGTCAGAGAAATCTTGAGTGAAAACAGAGAAGACCAAAAATATGTTTACTTGTACATTATTTACTATGCAGAGGCATTCAACTGTGTCAGCCGTAATAAAATATGGATGACTTTGTGAAGAATGGTACTCCAGAACAGTTGTTTTAATTGTACTCTGGAGGAGCATGTACATAGACCAAGAGACAGGTGTTTGGACAGAACAAAGGGATACCGAGTGGCTTAAAATCAGGAAAGGTGCACATCAGGGTTGTATCCTTTCACAACACTTATTCAGTATGTAATAATCCAAGAAGTTGGATTATATGAAGAAGAATGTGGCATCATGATTCGCTAAAGACTCATTAAAAATCTACAAAATGCAGATGACACAACATTGCTTCCTGGAAGCAAAGAGGGTTTGAAATACTCATTAATGAAGATCAGAGACTGCTGTCTTCAGTACAGACTTAACCTCAAAGTAATGAAAACAAAAACTCTCACAACTGAAGAAAAATCCTCACAACAACATAATAAAAAGAGAAAACACTGAAGTTGTCAAAGATTTCCTTATATTTGAATCCATAATCATTGTTCATGAAGCAGCAATCAAGAAATCAAAGGACTTTTTGCACTGGGCAAAACTGTAGCAAAAGATCTCTTTACAGCGTTAAAGAGCAAAGATGGCATTTTGAAGAATAAGGTGCACCTGATTCAAGCTGTAATATTTCCAATGTCCTCATAAGCATCTGAAAGCTGATGAATAAAGAAGACCAGAGATGAATTGAAGCATTTGAATTATGGTGATGGTGAAGAACATGGAAAGTGCCATGGACTGCCTGAAGAATGAACAAATCTGTTATAGAAGTATGATCAGATTGCTTCTTAGAAGAAACAATGGCAAGATTTAGTCTCTTCTATCTTGGGTATGTTGTCAGAAGGGACAAATCCCTAGAGAAGGGCATTGTGCTTGGTAAAGAAAAGGATCAGTAAAAAAAAAAAAAGAAAGAAAGAAAGAAAGAAAAGAAAAAAGGAATACCTTAAATGAGATAGATTGACCCAGTGGCGAACAATGGGCTCAAGCATAGTAACAACGGAGCAGGACCAGGCAGTGTTTCCTTCTGTTGGACGTTGTGTCACTATGAGTCATAACTGACTTGACATCATTTAACAACAACAATAATCAATCAATCACCCTATATGCATTCAGCAGGGTTATAAGTATGCCTATGTGTACCAGCATGTAGAAAATTTAGGCTTTCTTTGTCCTTAATATCTTAAACTCAAGAAAGCAAGATAAAATCATACACAAAAATGACTATGATTATGGGTACAAATGAATCCATAGTGAATTAATTAGTTGCATATAGAGATGAGGAAGTATGGTTAATCTGAAAAAGCTTGGAAGACATGCCATTCACATTGGGCGTTGAAAGATTGATAAGAGTTAGAGAGGTGACAACAAGAGGAGGACATTATGTTTATCTTGACAGAAAAAAATAAACTGGGAAGATCTCAGAGCACGTGCAGAGATGATGACAAGAACAGATGGCATGACACAAGGTGTTAGCGTTAAGGGCTAGGAGAATAGACTGAAACTAGTACATTGGCATAGCATCATCAAGAACCTTGAAAGTCTAAGGAAACTGGAATTTATTCTACAAGCATTAGAAAACCATAGAAATCTTGATCACAGGGATTATGTGAATAAAGTGACAGTTAAAGAATGGATTTGATTATTACAATATTCCAGAAAATTAATATATTCTAGGTCACCATCCCAAAGAAAGGTGGCCCAACAGAATGCACTGAACACTACCATTAATATCACACGCAAGTAAAATTTTGCTGAAGATAATTAAAAAATGGTTGAAGCAGTACATCAACAAGGAGCTGCCAGAAATTCAAGTTGGATTCAGAAGAGGGTGTGGAACTAGGGATATCACTTTTAATGTCCATTGAATCTTGGATGAGAGCGTAGAACACCAGAAAGATATTTACTTGTATTTTATTGACTATCAGGAAAGGCGTGCATCAGGGTTATATTCGTTCAACATACTGAACAAATAATTCAGGTTACTGGATTATATGTAGGAGATGTGGTATAAGGTTTGGAGGAAGACTCATTAACAATTGTGATATGCAGATGATACAACGTTACTTGTTGAAAATGAAGAGGATTTAAAATACTTACTGATAAAGATCAAAGTTCACAGCCTTCAGTATGGATTGCACCTCAATGTAAAGAATATAAAAATCCTCACAACTGGACCAATAAATAACAAGATAAATGGAGAAAAGATTGAAGTTGTCAAAGACTTCATTTTGTTGGAATTTACTATCAACACCCATGGAAGCATCAGTCAAGAAATCACACTGATTCCACTGAGTATGTTCCATTCTGCCTACTCAGGGCTGGTAAAAGGAGATGCGGATAGGTCTCCTGTGATACAATAGCGAATGATTGTTATCAGGACTGATTGTAAGGGCTGGAAATGTACAGGTGGACATTTTGGGGCAAAGGGAGGAGAGTGATTTACCTTACAATCTAGGAGTGGAGGTCCCTGGGGCCATCAAAGGAGAAGAGCAGAGAAATGAACCCCACCCAGAGAAGCAGTGATGCCAGGGATGGAGGCAGAGATGATGATGTGGGGAGATGGAGCAGCTGAAGACTTTGGATCTGGAGAGAGAGAGAGGGGTGGTGTGCGAACGACAGGGGGCAAGCTTGCAGGGTATACCCTTTGGTTGATGGATGATGCATGGAGGGGATTGTAACCATGGCAAGGAAATGATATATGATGGGATCAATATGAAGCTGATGTTCTCCCATGTAAACTATCACATAATTCACAATAAAGCATTTCAAAAAGAAAGAAAGGAAGAAAGAAACAAAGAAAGAAAGAAAAAGAAAGAAGTCACACTGAGAATCATTCAAGAAATCACACTGAGCAAATCTGCTGCATGAGATCTTTGATAAATGGAGAAAAGATTGAAATTGTCAAAGACTTCATTTTGCTGGGATCCACTATCAACACTCATGGAAAGAGCAGTCAAGGAATCAAATGATGTTTCACATTGGGCAAATCTGTTGCATGAGACCTCTTTAAAGTGTTCAAGAGCAAAGATAGAAGTTTGAGGACTAAGATGTGCCTGACTGAAGCCCTGGTATTTTCAATGGCTTCAAATGAATTTAAAAGTTGGGCAATAAATAAGGAAAGACAATAGAATAATTGATGCATTTGAGTTATGGTATTGGAGAAGAATATTAAAAGAACCATGGACTGCCAGAAGAAAGAACAAATCTGTTTGAAGAAATATAGACATAATGCTCCTTAGAAGTGTGGGTGGTGGGACTTCACCTCTCATAATGGAATATATTATCAGGAGGGACCAATTCATGGAGAAGGACATCATAAATGGCGAAGGATCAGTGAAAAAGAGGAAGATCCCCAAGGAAATGGAGTATCACAGTGGAGGCAGCAACAATCTCGAGTGTAACAACAATTTGTGTGGTTGGTGCAAGACCCAGCCGTGTCTTGTTCTGTTATGCATAGTGTTCCTAGGACTAGGAATCCAGTAGATGGACCTAGAAACAACAATAAAGGTATTCGACCATGTGGATCATAACAAAATCTGAATAATATTGTGCAGAATGGGTATTCCAGAATACTTAATTATTCTCATGAGGAACCTGTACGTAGATCAAGAGACAGTTTTTCTAACAGAACAAGGGACACTGAATGGTTTAGAATCAAGAAAGGTGTGTGCCAGGGTTGTATCCTTTCATCATATTTATTTAATCTGTATGCTGAGTTAATAGTGAAGTCTTGGAAGAATATGGCAGCGTGATTGGCAGAAGACTCATTAACAACCTGTGATATGCAGATGATACAATTTTGTTTGCTGGAAGTGAAGAGGACTTAAAAAAACTTACTTATGAAGATCAAATACTACAGCCTTTCATAAGGATTGCACCTTAATGCACAGAAAAACAGTGCTTACAACTGGACAAATTAATAATATTATGATAAATGGAGAAATGATTGAAGTTGTCAAAGATTTCATTTTGCTTGGATCCACAATCAACATCCATGGAAACAATAGTCAAGAATCAAAACATTAAGCAAATCTGCTGCAAAAGACATCTTTAAAGAGTTAAAGAGTAAAGACATCAGGTTGAGGACTAAGTGTTATTGATCCAAGCTATGACATTTTCAACTGTGTCATATGCATGTGAAAGCTGCACAATAAATAAGGAACACCGTATAAGAATTGATGCATTTGAGTTATGATATTGGCAAAGAATATTGAATTTATTGTGTACTGCCAGAAGAACAAGGAAATTTGTCTCGGAAGACGTACAGTCAGAATGCACATTAGAATCGAGGATAGAAAAACGTTGTCTCTCATGCTTTGGACATGTTGTTAGGAAAGACCAGTCCTTGTAAAAGGACATCATTCTTGGAAAAGTGGAAAGTCAGTGGAAGAGAGGAAGATGCTCATGAGCTAAAACTTACACAGTGGCAGCAACAATGGACTCAAACATAACAACAGTTGTGAGGATGGTACAGGATTGGGCAGTGCTTCGTTCTGTTGTGCACAGGGTCACTATTAGTCAGAATTGACTCAAGGCCACTTAACAACAACAGAAGCTATGAGATAAAGTGTCTGGGTTTAGTGATGGTGGTAATTAAGCCTAGGAGGGGCACAAGTAAGAATCTTGGAGGTTTCTGGAAGACTTGATAACTTACTAGTGCCAAAATGTACTGAAAGGTCTTGAGATGGGTGATTAGTAGTATGATTACCATCTTTATAAGATCTAGGAGAAATTAGCTGTCTAGTATCCTGACCAAGAATATATTAAAAATGGACTCACTTGTTCTTATTGATTCATCTTGCAGATACTTATGCTACTTTTAGCTAATGGCATTTCAATAAAAGTATTTGAACGAAGGCATTTGTTAATTTTATTGATAGAAATATTTTATGTTTGATGCTCATAATTTTCTAGTGAAAACACTGTTTTTACCTTTTTTGCAGATTTAAAAATTAAATCTCAGAGACTACTAGAGAAAACAAAAACTTAAAATATTTCGATTTGTGGTTGAACGGGATTTAGACTAAGGTCTTTTGATTCCAATCTTCTACCCTTCTCTACTTTATTCTTAAGTTCAACTATTTTTTTATGTTTATATGAGCTAGTTTGAATGAGACTTAGACTAAGATGTTTTGCTTCCAACCATTTTCTATTCTCCATTGCACTCCAAGTTGAGTATTTGCCATGCTTATAGGACACTGGTTTTGCTTTGATTAAATTCTAGCCACTGTATGTTTCCAGAAGTGTGGATTAAGTTTCTGCATCATGCAGTGTAATGATTGTGTCATTATCCATCAGTCAAATCATGTACTTGCCTGTGTTACTCTTGAAGTTACTTAGATATTGCTATTAAAGTTGAAAATGGTATTTATCACACCCAAAACATTATTAGAACCTTAACTTTTATGTTCTTCAAATCCCAAAAGCATTGCACATATTAATTTATCAAAAGTATTTGTTGAATGCAATAAATTCATGAATTAGAACAGAAACACCATAGAAAACAGAATTTATTTTACCCCCCTGCTGTGTGGAAGAGGGCACTTTAAAGGAAGGTATGATCTACTTTTGTACCATCTTGAGTTAGGTTCCTAGATGCGGAGCCCAAGGAGGGAATATAGGATCAAGTGATTTATTAATAATATATACAGTGGAGTGGAGGAAGCTGCAAAGGAAAAGGGAAGAAGTAAATCTAGCATTTATTTCAGGAGAAGATTAGCTACAGACGGCTCCTGAAGGAAGTTCTCGGATGTGAACTGATCTGGTAGGTGAATGTTCACACAGACTTTCTGACTCACCTAAGGTCTTTAGCAAAACGAAAGGCTTAGAAGCAGTAATCTTACACTCTTAGCTTCCAAGAGTTACCTCTTCTTTTCTTTCCCTCATTCAATTTACTCCTGCCATGTTGTCTGCTTGCTGTCTTCAAACACATAAAAAACATGCTCCAACCTCAGGCCCTTTGCATTTGCTATTCTCTCTGCTCAGAATCTTTTCTCAACTACCCTGTTATTTCTTTCTATCAGGTCTCTGCTTAAATATCGTATTTCGATGACCTTAAAGAACTAAACAAAACAAAAAATTGCATTCCAAGCACACTTTATAACTTTATAATACTTTAGTTTTCTCTTTAACGCTCATCACTGTTCAACATATTCAAAACCTGGAACAGTTTGTCATCATAAATGCCCAATAAAAATTTGTCAATTGAAACAATGAATGAAGCAACTGACACAGGCATCATAGGAAGCTTGTTATAAATGATTAGTGATTGAGGAGTAGTAAAGGCCAATAATTTTTTAAAAATGTTTTATTG
>NW_006408583.1:15744725-15745668 GCF_000296735.1 Chrysochloris asiatica
GAGGTTGGACCATTTTGCAGTCCCACCAGCAATGCAGGAGTGTCCCAGTCTCTCTACATACCCGCCAGCATTTACTGTCTTCTACATTTTTCATCTTTGCTGTTATTGTTGGTGTGAGATGATATATCATTGTTGTTTTGATTTGCATCTCTCTAATGAAGGCCATGAGTTGGAACCGACTCCAAGGCACATAACAACAACAACAATGAAGGCCAAGATTTTTGCTTTGTTTTATTTGTTTTTGACATTCTTGTAAAATATATATTTAGGCTAATAGCATCTGATTAAAGTTAGGTTCAATATTGAGTTTAGACATTTATAACAGTGGATATTCATTCATAATAAATGACAAGTGAAAATTTCATGCATGTTTACAATTAGAGACACACTGGGGCATGGCCAAATAATGGAAACAAAAAGAAAAATGGAGGAGAATAAAATATTCCATCTAATTCAATGACCCTTTACTTGTCACTGTGAGAGGAAGCATTGATATTTATAGGGCAGTAACCTGGTGTGGCGCTGTGGGTTAATGTGCCAAACTGAAAAGCCATTTGAACTACAAGGTTGGTGGTTCAAACTAACCAGTTGCTCCTTGGAAACCCTATACAGGGCCGCTATGGGTCGGAACTGACTCAACGACACTTAGCAACAACAACATAGTTTGGATTCAGTAACGTGATTCATTTCCTCTAAGAAATTAGGATTAGAGATTCAGAATAGTTTTTGGAGTTAAAGATCTTGATTTAATCACATATTTTGTGACTTTGAGTAAGTAACTTCCAGTCTCTGAGCTTGAATTTCCTCCCTATAAATGACAAGAAATTTGCAGGATCATTGGAAAAAATAAAGTTATTTTGTATAAAGCACTTAGCACAATGCCTGGGATAATACTCTCTCTCTCTCTCTCTCTCTCTCTCTCTCTCTCTCTCTCTCTATATAT
>NW_006408583.1:15745768-15752304 GCF_000296735.1 Chrysochloris asiatica
CAAAGATATTTTCTATTATCAGTAAGAAGGAACAGAGAATAAATAGAGATCAAAGGCATAAGAGGATATTGGCTGAAAAATTTTGTGAGTACAGCAGTTTGGCAGTTTGGCAAGAGTCTTTCTGTTATACCTAGAAATAATGGAAAATTCCTTGGGGCATGCTTGTACTTTAATTTTTGGATAGCGATCAAATGCATCTATAGTCAGTTATAGATTAATTTGCTACACTTGAAAGATCATATATAATTCTGTTTCTCTGTCAGTATTGAGACAGCTTCTTCATCATTTATTGACTTCCAGATGATGTCTAACTTTAAAAAATTATTTCTCAGTCTATCTACTCCAGTTCAACCCTCAAAAGGAAAATAAAATGCATATTGTTATTGAATAAGTATATATAAAACAGTTTCATCATTAAACATTTAAAAATGATTTGTTTATATATTTTATAAAAACTGAAATTTTACAAATTTATTTAGTAAAAAATATTTAGAAGCCAATTATTCTTGGTGAATACCTTGCTATTTAAATTGAGGTCGATTCAATAATTTTGGTATATTTTCAATCAAAATTGAGATAATGTAAATGAGATTAGTTATATTGGGGTACCAGGTATTGTATCAGACAAATGGAATACAAAATTGATTAAACATGACACTTGCCTCCACCCCAACAGAGCTGACATGCTGGAAAG
Source organism: Chrysochloris asiatica (assembly GCF_000296735.1). Lineage (NCBI taxonomy): Eukaryota > Metazoa > Chordata > Mammalia > Afrosoricida > Chrysochloridae > Chrysochloris > Chrysochloris asiatica. The sequence goes on from NW_006408583.1 coordinate 15,746,463, forward strand.
GGAAATTGATTAATAGATTGCTTCAATAAAATATGGCAAGAGACCAGATAGATATGCAATCACGATGCTATCCAATCCTAGTTAGAGGAATTTATTTTTGATGAAAATGTGCAGTAGGAATAGTGATGTTTGAGTTGGGGATTGCAGAAAGAGTTAAACTGAAGAAGAAAAGTAGAAGAGTCATCTCAAATGGAGAATCAGAATGTGTACAGGCATTGGACCATCAAACAGAAAGGAGCATGTGAAGGATTACAAGTTCAGAATGAACCATTCTAGGCAAGAGATAGTCATTGCTAGGTGCCATCAAGTCAGTACAAACTCATAGAGACACTATGCACAACAGAACGAAACACTGGGCCAACCTCACAATTGTTGCCATGCTTGAGCCCATTGATGCTGCCATTTTGCCAATCCATCTTGCTGGAGGTCTTCTTTTTCTCTGGTCCTCCAGGTGTAGTGAATTAAAGATGACAGCAAAATGGCCTACCTCCACCTGTTGTGAGTTGAATCTCTCTCCTCCCATCCACCCTCCCCTTCATTCTGACAATCTCTAGCTCTGTGGCAACTTTGGCTGATAGAATATAGTGCAAGTGAAGCTGGACCAGGTTTTAAAGACTAGCATCTCCAGCTCCTGGATCTTGGAATATTCCTGGTGGAGGTGATGGACGAAAACAGTCACCATGTAAAAAGCCTGATTGGCTGACTGGAGAAACTGCATGGAGAGGCCATGGACTTCTGAGAGACAGTGAGAGATCCAGCAGAGAATGACCTTCCAGTTTCAACAAGGCCTGAGACATGTGACCCTTCATAACAGCATAGTCACTGGGTGTATACCACAAGTGACCACAGTTGTCTCTGTCAGAATCTTGTGACTGAGTCCTTCCAGAATTCCTGGCCCCATGCAATCATGAGATGTACTAAAATGAATGTTTCAAACCATTACGTATTCGGATAGCTTGTTACATGGCAATTGAAAACCAGAACAGTGGCTCATAAAAGCTGAAGACCTTTGAAAGTGCCATATTTTAGAGAGTTTGGACACCTAATGTCCTTAAGTGCTTCCAAGTCTAAAATAAAAAGATTCACATGGCCTTTTTTTTTTTTTTTTTAAATCACTACCATAATTCTATCAACATAATGTCATAAAAGAAAGGAAAGCTTAACTTTAAGATCGCTGGAAGGACAGAATTACAAAGCACTGGCGATCTATTATTATGCACTAGACACTGCTCTAAGTGTTGTTGTTGTTGTTGTTGTTGTTTTTGCTGCTAAGTGCCATTGAGTTGGTTTTGACTCATAGTAACCCTGATTAGGTTTTTCAAGAAGCAGTTGGTAGGTTTGAACCACCAACCTTGTGATTTTCAGTCTCGTGCTTATCCTACAGAGCCACGCTTTAACGAACTTAAATTCTAATTAACAATCCAGTTATGTAAGTAAGGATATTATCTCTAGTTTGCAAATTTGAAATTTGAGTCTTAGAGAAATTACAAAACTTAGCCAAAGTAACACAGCTAATAAGCAACAAAAGCAGAAATTAAACCCTTGGTGTGAAACTGACATGTAATCTGAAATACAGGGATGATGCTGAGACTACTGGACTAAGGGAAAAGGCGAGAGAGTGTCCCGGCAGAGACATCGGCAACAGGAAGTGCACAGTGGAGAGAAGTAATGGAACATTCAAGGCTCTGCGAGGGTGGCTGTAGAGTTGGAAGTGTTGAGAGTTGAGGTTGCAGAGGTAGAGAGAGGTCAGAGTGCAACCTGACTTTGTAATAAATGTTAGGAGGTTGGTGTTTGCCATAAGGGTAGAGTGAAGCTATTGATAAGTTTTAAATAGTGGAATGATCTGGTTTGCTTATCTCCTCTGGGGCTACAGATCTAAGAGCAGGGTATGATTTTTATTGCATATGTGTTATCATTAGAGAGCTGGGTTGGCAATGTAGATACAAAGGACCAAGAGCTGATATTTTCAAATGTACAAATCTCACAAGCTGTTTGAATGCTAGAACCTGTTCCTAAACAAAGATAAGAACAGAAAAGGCTAGCAAAATACTGTTAGTTTGAGCTGAGTGTCTGATGTGGGTTATAGGAATACAGACTGGAAAAAGTGGACTAAGGCTGGATTTAGAGCTTGGTGATGAATGAGAAATTGAAGGCAAATGTGGATATTAGTGGGAGAAGCTTACAATTGGGGCAAGACTGAACTTGAAAGTCAAGGTTGAAGAATGTGTACAGTTTTAACCTTGCTGTGCATCTTAAGTAAAAAGACAGCAGCCATCTGAAGCTACATGCAGTTACTCTGTGGTCTTGGCAAGATGCCATGCTCCTTAGAAGAACACTTGGACAGCGAGCTTTGGGATGCAGAGGAGCAGCCTCTTTCTCTGATGGATTCCTTACTTTACGAACTTTATGAACTTTTCCTCTGCATACAGGAGATTGAGATTTGTTACTTTATGATTAAGTATCTGCCTCTTTGGCTCCCTGGCATTGTGACATAGAGTTTAAAGCTTCACATTTAGAGAATGGAATTTCAGTCAGAAGAAATATATCTTGCTTTAACTTTTCCATTAGATGAATAACTAAGTGACCTTGAATAAACTCCTTAACCTCTGTGCCCTCATTTTCTAACTTTGTATGATAAATTGGTGAAATAGATGAGTTTGAATATTCCTTCTGACAATGATGTTTCCACTTTTTCCTGTTCTATCTGGGCTGAGAGATGTTGAACTTTATCATGATTGTTGTTAGGTGAAACTGAGTCGATTTGACTCATAGTATAGGGTTTCCAAGGAAGGCTGTTTGGTTTGAACCACTGACCTTGTGATTACCAGTCCAATGCTTATCCTATAACACCACACCACAAGTTTCTTTAATTGAACACCAACTATATGTTGTTATTGCTAAGTAGCATCAAGTTGGTTCTGACTCATAGCAACACTGACTAAGGTTTCTGAGGATTGGCTGATGAGTTTGAACCACTGATCTTGGGGTTAGTATTACAGTATTTATCCTTCAGTGCTACACAAACTGTATGTTTTTGTTAAGTGCCATCGAGTCCATTCTGACTCATAGTGACCCTATATAGGGTTCCCAAGGAGCAAGTGGTGGGTTTGAACTGCTGACCTTATGGTAACCAATCTAATGCTTATCCTACAGCACCATACCATGATACCAATTATATAGCAGCCTTCATATTCTTTTCTTTATTTTATTTTCCTTCTTTTATTTTTCTTCAATTAATACTTACCAACATTCTGTATTTTATAATCAAGAAAACTGAGACTAAACTAGGCTACATCCTTACTCGATGTCACAAAGTTGGCAGGTAACAGATCTAGAGTTTCAGTTAGGTTCTTTGACCATTTGTATTTGTAGGTGCCACCTTGATGCCATCAATTTAAACTTGGTGTTTTGTTGTTGTTTGTTTATTTTTGTAATATTTCAATATAACTTGAAGCTCAAGTGGTTAGACTTTCAGCAGAGCATCTAGTACGGTATGCATCTAGTATTACTTTAATTCAGATGAAAGTCTTACTCAGCTTTACACATAGTGTGAATAATGGAATCAAAAATGTTCATCATAAATCTCCTCCAGACCTAAGGTCTGGATTAGTATGCTAATGTTTAAGCCTTTGCAATATTTCACAGCTAGGAATAAATGGCTAAACATAAAAATGTGTATTTAAATGTAGATGGATGTGCCTTTAGAGGCACCAAAGGGGCTACTAATATTATTCACACCTCTTTCCCCATAGAGTATGGGGGCTTTTAAAGTCTGAAACAAGGTGAGATTATCTTGTTGCTTAGCCTAAGGCAACAAGACTGAAATACAGCCAGAGAGTGTCATAAAATGCTCAGAAAAGCTGACATCCATTTGGGAATGCAACTGGCATTATCTTTATTCTGGTCTCCAATGACCTCAGTGAACCAGCACCAGGTGAAACACAAAACCAGAGCAAGCCCAGAGGAAATATCAGAAAGTGGTATTGAACTACTCTGGCATCTAGCTCTTGGTCAGTGGGGGAAAAGACTCATTGATAAGCCTTCCAAAGGGCTGGTGGATGGCTTCAGAGCTGTGGTTTTCTCTAGAGAAATGAGTGAAGGTGAGGTGGGTAGGAGCGTGGTGCATTTGCCCACCTTTGACTAACCTCTACATGAAGTTTTGGGAAATGCAACTTTCTATTAACAACCTTGCACTCCCTACTTGCAAAAGAATATTTTTGTTAGCATTCATAAAGGAATAATTTTATAAACAATCAAAGAAGTCTAGAAATATCATAATAGAAACATATAAAAAAAAGTTTCTTACAATTGTGTGTGTGTGTGTGTGTGTGTGTGGCAGAGACACAAACAGCAATAAAACAGGAATAGTCACAAATGGAGTCAGGAGTTCCTTAAAGTCTCCTTCTATTGTTTATCTCTTTTTAAACTGAAATTTTCTTAATTTGTTAGTCTATTTATTTATTTTGAGTGTAAGGAGACTTTCATAGTGTTGATTCAGACTGTGGCTCACTTGCATGAATACTATTTTGAAAACATAAAATGACCAACTTCATGCAATTGACATCAGAGCAGTTGATTGCATGAACAGTTAATAGATATTTAGCATTTGATTATCAAGTCAAATACTCTTTTTGCAAAACTTGTGATCAATACAGATGCATCCTGTATTTTGTGACACCTGGTGTGGCACTGTAGGATAAGCACTGGATTCAAACTCACCAGCTGTTCCTTGGAAACCCTATATAGGGTCACTATGAGTCCGAACCAACTCAGGGGTATTTAACAGCAGCATGCTTTTTCTCATACAGGAATCTCTACTTGTAATGTCATCTAATAAATATTTTAATCTTTTTTTCTTTACAGTATTCCTATGCCCTCATCACACTCATGTCAAGGGTAATTTCTGTGCATCTTTTAGGATTCAGATTAGATCTCTCACTCTTATCATTCCTTCGCTCCTGGATGGGTTATGTGAAACTTTCACACTGGTTTCCGTAGTATCTTGTGTGTCCCTGCCATTGTTAGGACTGTTCGAAGTTGCAAGTATCAGCTACTATGTTTGTTTCAAATTTTAGTCTCTGAGATGCTTAAAAAGAATGATTAGTGTTAAATCCAACTTTCAAGGCTCAATCTTAATACAATATTTAGCACAAATTTGTCAATAAAACTTTATTGGCATAAATGAGCAGATTGTGTTAGGTTTTGTAATTTCATGCTTGGACTCTTCCAGTTGAGATTCATGTCCCTCAGAAAAATCAAGTCTGTGGTCACTGAGTGGATTCTAACAACAAATGGTGCCCAGCAGACAGTAGGACAGGGCAGGGTTGTACTGCGCCTCGCCCCCCCCACCCCCAGGCCCACCCAGCGGTTCCAAGGCTGCGATCTTGCCAGAGCCTGACTGCCAACACTTTCTCCTGTGGAACAGCAGAGCGGTTCAAACTGCTGACCTTTCAGTTAGCAGTTGAGTGCTTAAGCACTGAACCACTGGGGCTCTTTACTAGGGATGCAATGTATTGTTGAATATTAAATGTGAGCTCTGATAGTGTAGTGGTTATGAAATCAGGCTGCTAACCTCAGGGTCAGCAGTTCGAAACTGCCAGCTGTTCCGCGGGAGAGAGATGAGGCTTTCTGTTCCCGTAAAGATTTACAGCCTCGGAAACCCTGTGTAGGGTTGCTATGAGTCGGAACCAACTCCACGGCACATAACAACAACAACGTAAGTATCTATGCACAAGCAAGGTTAAAAGCAAATCAAGAGAAACAGTCATGAGGTCCTCAGTGTCAAATGCTAAACTGAAAAAAGAAATTAATGAAACATTTATTTAATAGGGACTCTTGTGTG
>NW_006408583.1:15755699-15764172 GCF_000296735.1 Chrysochloris asiatica
AGTGAGGTTGGCCCAGGATCGGACATTGTTTCGTTCTGCTGCACATGGGGTCACTATGAGTCGGTTCTGACTCGATGGCACCTGACAACAACAACAACTTGTGTGGCACTGTAGGGTAAGCACTGGACTGTGAACCACAAGGTCAGTGGTTCAAACCCACCAATTGCTCCTCAGAAATGCTATACAGGGTCTCTATGAATCAGAACTGAGTCTATGGTACTTAACAACAACTTAGAAAAAAGGCATTTATTGAATTGTGGCTCTAGCATAAAGCATCCTGCTGGATATAAAACCTGAGCTGAAATTGGAACCATGGTAAGAGGTATATTGAGAAACAGTGTGAAGAAAATGAGGCTGTGGATCCATTATAAGGTACTCCATTGGATATTTCTCTCTTGTCATTGATTTAAGAAGAGGGATAGTTAAGAAGTTAAAACAGAGAGTTCTATGACATATAACTAGAAATCCCCCTGTAGGTTGACTCAGATTTATAAATTGCTATCCCACTGTGGTAACCTTTGTATTGGCCAAGTAAACAGCAAGAGATTTTTTAATACATTAATTTGTTTAATGGAATAATTAATTTCCTAAGAAATCTGATACTATCTATACATATTCTATAAGGTTTTAGAATATAAATTATTGTATTCAAATAAATTCCTTATGTTGTTTATGTTTAAAGTTGGAGTCCTGCTGTGGCAGTGTCAGATAAGCACTGGAATGCTAACCAAAAGGTCAATGGTTCAAACCCATTAGCTGCTCCTTGGAAACCCTATACAGGGTTGCTATTAGTTGCAATCAACTGCCCAGCACTTTACTAGAGCAATATGCTTAAAGGTGTTTACAATGCCAAATGATTGAATGTTGGATATGCATACGATATCAGACTCAGAAAGAACACATCGTCTGGATCATTACTGTCACCGAGGCTTACAACAACATTAATTTCAAATGTCAGAATAGGGGATTTCTTTGTTGCTGTCTGTCTCTCTCCAGGTGAGACTTGAGATCCTTATAAAGAAGCTTATTTCAGTGAGACAAGTGGATGATACTGGATTACTATCTTAACTGTCATACATTGTGTACAAGGGTATGTAAAAAAATATTGTCATGCAATAATGTAAACCTTTATTACACAAAAATATTAAAAGATGAAGCCATTGTTTCTCAATATATTGTCCATAGTACGAGAGCCCTAAGTGCAGCGTCGGTGGTTCATACCCACTAGCCGTTCCTGCAAAAACCCTACACAGATTTGACTATACACATTGACCTCAGAGATGATATACATAGAAATCAGACGGACTATATCTGTGGAAAGAGACTATGGAAAAACTCCATATCATCCAGGGCAGACTGTGGAACCAGCCAACAATTGCTCAGTTGAATTCAGATGAGCTGAAGAAAATTAAAATAAGTCCACCAGAGTCAAAATATGGCCTTGAACATGTTGTTGTTGTTGGTTGCCATTGAGTTGGTACTGATGAATAGCGACACTGTGCACAACAAAACAAAACAAAACACTGGGGTCTTGTGCCAACCCCACGTTCATTGCCATGTCAGGGCACATTACTGCTGATCCATCTCGTTGGTGGTCTTCCTCTTTTTCTCTGACCCTCCACTTTACCAATCATGATATCTTTCTCCAGGATCTGGTCCTTCCTGACAATATATCTAAAGAATGAGAGACAAAGTCTGGCCATTCTGGCTGCCAAGGAGCATTCTGGCTGTATTTCTTCCAAAATAGATTGGGTTTTTTCTTTGGCAGTTCATGGTACTTTTAATATTCTCCTCCAAGACAATAATTCAAATGCATCATTTCTTCTATGGTCTTCCTTATTCATTGTCCAACTTTAACATGTCTAGGTTATTGAAAGTACCAGGGTTTGGGTCAGGCATGCCTTAGTCCTCAAATTGACATCTTTACTCTTCGATACATTAAACAGGTCTTGTGCAACAGATTTGCCTAATGCAAATTTCATTTGCTTTCTTGACTGTTGCTTCCCTGAGTACTGATGGATGATCAGAGCAAAATGAAGTCTTTGACAACTTCAATCTTTTCTCTATTTATGTGGATGTTGTTTATTGGTCCAGTAGTGAGGATTTTTGTCTTCTTTACATTAAGGTGCAACCCATACTGAAGGCTGTGGTCTTTTATCTTCATTATTAATTGTTTAAAGTCTTCTTCACTTTCAGCAAGCGAGGTTGTATCATATGCATATGGCAGATGTTAATGAATCTTCCTCCAATCCTGATGCCATCTTTTTCTTCACATAATCCACCTCCTGTATTATGTGCTGTGCATACACATTGAAGATTTATGGTGAATGAATACAATCCTGGTGCACACTTTGGCTAATATTCAACTATTCAATGTTTCCTTGTTCTGTTTGAACAACTGCCTGTTGTTCTATGTACAAGTTCCTCGTGAACACAATTATGTGTTACAGAATACTCATTCTCTGCAATGTTGTCCATAGCTTGTCATGATCAGCACAACTGAAAGTTTTTGTGTAGTCAATAAACCACAGATAAATATCTTTTTGGTATTCCCTGCTTTCAGTCAAGATCCATTTGACATAAGCAATGACATTACTCATTCCGCGTCCTCACCTGAATCCTGCCTGAACCTCTGGAAGTTCTCTGTCAATGTACGTTTGCAGTCATGCTTGGATTATCTTTGGAAATATTTTACCTGTTTTATGTTATTGGAGATATTAATGATATAGGCAAATGACTTCCACATTCCATTGGATCACCTTTCTTTGGAATGGGCACAAATATGGCATATCCTTTCCTGATTTGAAACCGTTCAGTGTGCCCTTTTTCTGTCCCAATAATTGCCTCTTTGTCTATGTAAAGGCTCCTCATGAGCACAATTAAGTGTTCTGGGATACTCATTCTGCTCAATGTTGTCCATAGGTTGTCATGATCCACACAATTGAAAGCATTTGTGTAGCCAATAAAGCACAAACATCTTTGGAATGGACACAGATCTGGATCTTTCCAGTCAATTGACCAGGAAGCTATCTTCCAAATTGCTTGGCATAGATGAGTGAGTGCCTCCAGTGCTGCATACAAGTTTTGAAAGATTTCAATTTGTATTACATCAATTTCCAGAGATTTGTTCTTTATCAATGCCTTCAATGCACCTTGGACTTCTTCCTTCAGTATCACTGGCTCTTGATCATATGCTACCACTTGAAATAGTTGAACATTGACCATTTATTTTTTGATACAGTAACACTGTGTATTGCTTCCATCCTCTTTTGATGCTTTCTGCATCATTCAGTATTTTGCCCATATAATCATTCCATAATGCAATTTGAGGCTTGAATTTTTTCTTTACTTCCTCAGCTTCAGAAGTGGTAAACATCTTCCTTCTTTTGGTTCTCTAATTCCAAGTCTTTGCATATCTCATTATAATTCTTGACTTTATCTTCTTGAGGTGACCTTTATAATTTTCTATTCAGTTCCTTCACCTCCTCATTTCTTCCATTTGTTTTAGCATTTCTATGCACAACAACAAGTTTCAGAGTATCTTTTGACATTCATTTTTGGCATTTCCTTCTTTCTTTTGCTTTCTTTCTGTATGATGCCGTTGGTGTCTTCCCACAACTTTTCTGGTCTTCAGTCTTTAGTGTTTAATGCATTTAATCTGTTCTTTAGATTGCAACTAAATTCAGGTGAGATATGTTCAAGGTCATATCTTTACTCTCTGCACCTGTTTTAATATTCTTCAGGTTCCTCCTGAACTTACATAGAAGCAAGTGATGATCTGTTCCACAGTTGGACCTTCGTCTCATTTTAGCTGATGATAATGGAGATTTTCCACCATCTCTTTCCACAGATGTAATCAATTTGATTTCTATGTATTCCACCTGGTAAGATCCATGTGTATAGTCATCTTTTATGTTATAAAAAAGGTATCTGCAATGAAGACGTCCTTGGTTTTGCAAAATTCTATTAGGCATTCTCCAGCATAATTTCTATCATCAAAGCCATATTTTCCAAATACTGATCCTTCCTCTTTGTTTGCAACTTTTGAATTCCAATCACCAGTAATTATCAAAATATTTTGATTGCATGTTTGATCAATTTCATATTGAAGAAATTGCTAGTGTTCTTCAATTTCACTATCACTACTTTTAGTAGCTAGCATGTAAAATTGAATAACAGTGGTATTAACTGGTCTTCCTTGTAGGTGTTTGACTATTATCCTATCACAGACAGTGTTGTATTCTACACAGATCTTGATATCCTCTTTTTGATGATGAATGTGACATGATTTCTTTTCAATGTTTCATTCCTCACATAGTAAACCATGTGATTGTCAGATTCAAACTGGCCAATACAAATCCACTTCAGTTTATTAATGCCCGGGATACTGATGTTTATGCATTCCATTTCATTTTTGACAATATCCAATTTTCCTAGACTTATACTCCATAAATTCCATATTTTGATTATTAATGGATGTTTTCTGCTGTTTCACTTCATTTGAGTTGTGTCCCAATCAACAAATGAAGGTCCTGAAGGCTTTTCTCCATTCAGGTCATCACAGTCAACGCGACATTAAGGAGGCAGCTCTTCCTCCGTCTTATTTTGAGTACGTTCTAACCGAAGGGCCCATCTTCTGGCATTAGAACTAACAACATTTTGGTCTCTTTATCATGTTTCAATAGTCAATATTCCGGTGCTATCAGACAGTGTTCCACCGCTATTCATAAGATTTTCAGTGACAATTTTGATTAAAGTAATCAGTTTATCCTTTGTAATCTGTCTTCATCAGGAAGCTCATCTGAAACTTGTCCACCATCGTTGACACTACTTGTATTTAAGATACCGGTGTCACAGTTTCCAGAATCACAACAACATGCAAGTCACCACAGTATGACAAACTGACAGACAGGTGGGGGACTTTGAACATATCCCACCTGAATTCAGAGATCATCTGAAGAACAGATTTGATACATTAAACACTAAAGACCAAAGACCAGAAGAGTTGTGGGATGACATCAAGAACATCATACAAGAAGGAAGCAAAAGGACCTTAAGAAGACTAGGGAGAAAGAAGACTAAAATGTATGTTAGAAGAGAATCTGAAACATGCTCTCTAAAGATGCTAAAGCAAATGGAAGAAATGAGAAGGTAAAGGAACTGAACAGAAAATTTAAAAGGGTAGCTCGAGAAGACAAAGTCAAATATTATAACAAAATCTACAAAGACCTGCAGTTAGAAAACCAAAAGGGAAGAATACGTTCAGTATTTCTCAAGCTGAGGAAGTAAAGAAAAAATTCAAGCATCAGGTTGCATTATTGAATGATTCTATGGGTAAAAAACATTGAACGATGCAGAAAGCATCAAAAGAAGATGGAAGGAATAGACAATGCTACTGCATGAAACATAAATGTTCAATTATTTCAAGCAGTACCATATGATCAAGAGCCAATGACACTAAAGGAAGAAGTCCAAGGTGCTTTGAAAGCATTGACAAAGAACAAGTCTCTGGAAATTGATGTAATACAAATTGAAATCTTTCAAAACTCTTATGCAGCATTGGAGGCACTCACTCACCTATGCCAAGAAATTTGAAAGACAACTTCCTGGAAATTCATATTTGTGCCCATTCCAAAGAGAGGTGACCAAATGGAATCAGGAAATCACCAGACAATATCATTAATATTACATGCAAGTAAAATTTTACTAAAGATAATTCAAAACCAGCTGTGACAGTACATTAACAGAGAACTTCCAGAGGCTCAGTCTGGATTCAGATGAGAACATGAAATGAGTGATATGATGGCTGGGGAATACCAGAAAGATGTTTTTCTATGCTTTATTGACTTTGCAAAAGTTTTCAATTGTGTGGATCATGACAAGCTATGGACAACATTGCAGAGAATGAGTATTCCAGAGTACTTAATTGTGTCCATGAGAAACCTGTACACAGACCAAGAGGCAACTGTTGCAACAAAACAAGGGCACACTAAATAGTTTAAAATCAGGAAAGACGTGTGTCATGGTTGTATTCTTCCACCATATTTATCCAATCTGTATGCTGAGCAAATTGTTCAAAAAGTTTAATTATGTGAAGAAGAACGTGGCATCAGGATAGGAAGAATATTCCGTAACAACATTTGATATTCAGATGATACAAACTTGCTTGCTGAAAGTGTAGAAGATCTAAAATACTTACTGATGAAGATAAGCAAAAATAGTCTTCTGAATGGGTTGTACCTCAATATAAAGAAAACAAATATCCTTACCACTGGATAAATGAAGAAGAGATGGAAGTTGTCAAAGACTTCATTTTGCTTGGAGCAAACATCAACATTCATGGAAGCAGCATTCAAGAAATCAAACAACATATTGCGCTGGGCAAATCTCCAGCACAAGACTTCTTTAAAGTGTTCAAGAGCAAAGATACCAGTTTGAAGACTAAGGTTTGCTTCACCCAAGCCATGGTATTTTCAATAACCTCTTAAACATAGTTGAACAATGAATAAAGAGGACCATAGGAGAATTGATGCATTTGAGTTATGATGTTGGATGTTGGAGGAGAACATTGAAAGTACTATGAACCAGAACTGACTGGATGACCCTTAGTGACAATATCATATGTTATATATAGATACGATACATATGAAGTACATATAGGATAAAAGCAAAGGATGATTACTTATGCCTCATAAGCTTTGAAACTGAAATACTACATTTTCTTTCTTTTTTTTTTTTTTTTAAAGGGAGAGTTGATCCTCTCTAAATGACCTACTGTCTCCTTGTAAATGTTGTGTTGGCAGGATAATGTCATTACTAGTGCTAAGGATTGTGTCTTTTCCTTAACATGCAGTTATGGAAAATGTTTCCTAAGAGGTTATATGCTGCACTTTTATAATCTGTCTAGGCTTCATTAACCATAAAGAGAAATTCTAGATTTATTTCCCTAGTAGAGAAAACTTTTATCATTTTCAAGTCAGGCTTAGCAGTTAGTCTAATAAATTATTGCTGACGTTCAAAAATGAATATGTTAGCAAGTAAAAAAAAAAATCTAATTTACATCAGATTTATAAAGCTACACCTCAAGTCCAAGTAGTAGTATTTTATTACTTTAAATACACCATTAAAATTCAGTGAAAAAAATATATTGATACCTTTCATTTAAAAAAAACAAAAACAAAAAATTGTGGCTATTTGTCATTGCTTTATTTTCCTGACTTGAATAAGGTCATTGGTATGATTAAAATTAGATGCTATTTTGTTTAACTTAGGAAACTGTGTAATGAAAGTTTGGTATAGATTTCTTTTTAAATGTTTCAAACAAGAAATTGATCATCGAAATCCCACCTAGTAATTTGTAACCCAGATAAATAAAGCTTATTGCTTTCAAACTGTAAATACCCACTTAATGAGATACACTTCCCTTCATTGATCAGGTTTGTATATAAAGTTATGGCACTAGCATGCAAAGGTATCACTTGAATGGACTGAAACAAACTGAAGACTGCATTAGACCACAAGTGAAATTCAATATGTTCAATTTGTTGTAGCCTGAAGCCCAACAGCTTGATCTTTTGTCACTCTGTGCACTAAAACAGATCATACATCTCTTGTGCACTTCTGTCAGGAAAATCACCACAACCTACTTATCATACTTGCAAAACACTTAAGAAAACAAGGCAAATTCCCCCAAAGAAATTCAGCTTTGGGTCAGGGTTTTATTATTGTAATCAATTACTGTGTTGTCAGACCTGACAAATCGAAGCTCCTAAATAACCAGCTCATAACTGGGTCTCTTAAAGCAAGTAAGATAATGCCTTCCTGTCTCTGGCTGATTTTCCTATGCAGCTTTGAATTTCATTTACACAGTGGCTAAGTATGAAACAACAAAATAATAAGCACATATGTATAGGGTAGACTCATTTTAAAGCTGATTTAATTCAACAAAGGACAGCCGATATATGTTGAAGATAAAAACATCATAATGATAATTATAACGAAATCAATCCAACTGGAAGGATTGAATTGCTGATTTAAATAAGGCTAATTAAAATCTCATTCTTGCCTTAATTCCTGTCACGCATGGTGTTAGTGCTATTGCAGTGACAAGATAGAGTCATTGATGATTAAAAGTCTCGTAAAGGATTACAGTAACATGGTAGCTACACTAGAGTTGTTATCTCTTCCACTTCATTCCCAATTTTAAATATTTTAGACCTTTGTAAAACTTTAGATCTCATTCTGTTCTGAACATTTTGAAAAGTGAGTAGCAAAATATTTTTGCCCTTTTCACTAGGATCATATAACACTTTGTATATTTTGCCTCCCATGTTGTTGTTGTGAAGTGCCATCGAGTCGGTTCTGATCCATAGCTACCCTGGGTAGGCTTTCCGAGGAGCAGCTGGTGAGCTTGAACCGCCAACCTTGCAGTTCAAACAGCTTTGCAGTCTGGCACATTAACCCACAGCGCCAT
>NW_006408583.1:15764272-15770226 GCF_000296735.1 Chrysochloris asiatica
GCTTGAACCACCGACCTTGCAGTTCAAACGACTTGGCAGTCTGGCGCATTAGCCCACAGCGCCACACCAGGACTCCCATAGCACTGGTCAAATAGTAGGTTACAAGTTGGGATGCAAACAGCAAGATCAGCAGTTTGAATCTACCAGCTGCTCCTCAAGAGAAAAATGAGGTTTGCTGCACCTTTATAGCCTCAGAAACCCTATACAGGGTCACTATGAGGAGTCGGAACTGACTCCATTGACACACAAACACCACATAGCACATTTTAGAATGACTCGACCCAATATGTATGTATATTTCTCATCTTGTTGGTGAAAACATACGATACCAGAGTTAATGTCTTACTCATAGGACATAGTGATATCCTCAGACCCTGTTAACAGAGTATTTGGATTGCAGGAAGTTTTCAGTGAAGTAGAATGGAGGAGGAAATGCATGAATGAAAATATAGAATATATAGTTCAGTGTGTGGTAAACTGCATAAATGTTGCAGATTTGTTACCTTCTCTTCATCCATGCCCTGCGGTGTGCTGATAAATATTTAATAGCTGACTTTCACAAGCCAAAGAAACAAAATCCCAGATTTATAGCAGTTTCTGATTTACATGATGTAAATTATCCAAGCATGGCTAATTTCAGACTGCCAATGTGATGTCACTGAACGCAGAGCTGAGAAGAGATGTACAGAATCAACTCATGAAGTTGGTACAAGTTGGCTTCATCACATCACTGTCCATGTTTCCTCTAATCTATCTATGGTCCCCCCTGCTCCAGACAGAGATGACTTCACCACCTCTTTGGGGTTGGATTTGATAATGCTCTTTACTTAGCAAATGGAGTATTAGTGTACATGGCACAAGTAGATGCTTGGAATGCATTTGTTGATTTCAATTGCTTCTTACATCACCATGAGTAAAAAATGCCATGTATTTAAGAATGAGAAACTCGTGGACCAAACCTACACTTAATACACCACTTGAAACCTTGTCCAGTTAAGTCTAGCTTGAGTCAGTTGAACCTCAACCAAACCACAGTGTGTAAGTGAAAAATCAATGTTTAATTTTTTCAATGGACTAAAATTGTGTGACAGTTGTTATATAACAAAAAGTGGCCCATAGTGTGGTGAAAAGTTAAGGTGAAACCAGGTAATCTGATAAAATGCTAGGTTATGAGTCAAGGACCAAGGGGTTCATTTCTTTTTCTGCTACCACCTGAAAATTAATTAAGACTATGGATTCTTGGCTTGTTTTAGGGTTCTTTTTCTACAAGTGAAGAAAGTAACCTCTTCCTACCTAATAGTAATAACATGGGATATTTATAATGATAAAATATTGGTGTTATTGGTGCCACTGTTATTGAGAACCTTGGAAAGAATTATGTCATATTTAATAAAAAAACCTTCAATAACTCTTTTGAAAATTTCAAACATTTATTCAATTTTATAATTTATTTATTTACAGGGGAATGCTGACTATGCTGACGGTAAACAGGTTATTTTTCCTTGAAGAATAAATTTCTCCCCAAAATCTTGACTTGCTATTTTGTTACTGTTTTTGTTAAGTGTCGTTGAGTGAGTTCCCGACTCACAGTGATCTTGTAGAGCGTTTCCAAGGAGCAGCTGGTGGGTTTGAACTGCCAAACTTGTGGTTCGAAGTTCAGTGCTGATCCTATGGCGCCACACCAGGAGTCCTTAATTTCCTATTGTTGTTGTTGTTAAGTGCCGTCGAGTCGGTTCCGACCCATAGCGACCCTGTACAGGGTTTCCGAGGGTGTAAATCCTTACGGGAGTAGAAAGCCTCATCTTTCTCCCGCGAGCGGCTGGTAGTTTCGAACCACTGACCTATAGGTTCGCAGCCCGATTCGTAACCACTACGCTACCAGAGCTCCTTTACGTTGGTCTTTTTCATTCTGGTAGTCCATAGAAACTTCTATTAGTGGGCTACAAATTGATAAATTTAAGGACTCTGATTTCGGTCTTATTGGTCTTTTTTCTTTTTGTAGTTAGCAGTTAACATTTTTATTCCTCTTTCTTGAAACTTCTTTCATACTTGGCAGTTTTGGAAGTTCCTTAACGTTCATTTTTGGCCTCTCTGGTTAGTTTTTATTCTCCTTCTAATTCCCTTCATTTTGAAGAGACACCAAAACTCAGTCTTCAGCTGCCTCTGCACTTTCAATACTCTCTTATTCAAACATTGTATCCATTATTATTGCTTAAACTATATTTTCAATTCCCGTGCCTCTTAAGTCTCCATCTTTATCCCTAACCTTTCTAGGGTGATAAGTCTCTGAGAATGCTGAACGTTCCCACTTAGCTCTCTTTCAAGCTGTTGCTTCAAATCCAATATATCTCAAATTGAATTTATCCTCTTCCTTTTAAAAGCAACTTCTGCCTTCTTTATTCCTCAATCTTTCCTCCAGTAAGACAAGCTCTAAATCTTGAGAAACATTTTACTTTGTCCTCTGCCTTCAGTTCCTTTACTATTTAGCTGCATAGTAATGTTGTTAGCTGGTATCTGTTTCAAGCCAAGTCATGGTGACTCCAAGCAGAAAGAAATTAAATGCTATGTTTATTCACAACAATCAGCTGTGAATAAAAACTTCTAATCCATACAGTTTTCATTGGCTGATTTTCAGAAGTAGATAACCAGGTCTTTCTTTTGTTGGCTTTTACCTGGAAGCTCCACTGAAGCCTGTTCAGCATCAATGAAACATGCAAGCTTTCAACACAGCCAACCCTAACAGTAGCACGGTGGCTGCCTATAAGGTGAAATGACTGAGAATCAAACCCCAGTCTCCCACATGGAAGACAAGAATTCAACCACTGAGCTACCAAAGCCTCCATAATTAGCTTCCTAGTGATCTTGAATTGGTCTAGTATGTATTAATGCTGTTCACTAATAATTCTTCTCAAGGAAGCTAGTATTCTACTTCTACATTTCTTTGTAGGCAAATCTGACTTTATTACTTGTTTCAGTTAATGTTCAGTGAGCAGAAATGTCATATATCACTCTCAGATTGAAACCTATACAACTGTTGTGTGATTTCCCATCTCCTCTCCTTTTTGCTAGAAGGAGATGATGAAAGCTTTGTCAACCTGAGTCCCTGAATGAGAATAATAGTCACCCCAAAGTACAATGGGTGTGTAATCTGAAACAAGCAACCCTGTTATGGATCTCAAATGTTGGTCCCGAGAATAGCAGCATTAACAATCTGAAAACTTTAGAAATGAACATTTTCAATCTACAACCTGATAGATTCAACCAGAAACTCTGTTGTTGTTGTTGTTGTTGTTAAGTGCCGTCGAGTCGGTTCCGACCCATAGCGACCCTGTACAGGGTTTCCGAGGGTGTAAATCCTTACGGGAGTAGAAAGCCTCATCTTTCTCCCGCGGAGCGGCTGGTAGTTTCAAACCACTGACCTTAAGGTTTGTAGCCCAATTCGTAACCACTACGCTACCAGAGCTCCTTAGGGTCCAGTAAACTATGAGCCCAGTATAATGGTCTTCCAAGTCATTTTTTACCCTACGTTTAAGTGGAGTCTTGGTGTGGCACTGTGGGCTAATGTATTGGACTGCAAAGTCGGTTTGAACTGCAAAGTCAGTGGTTCAAGCTCACCAGCCACTCCTCGCAAGCCCTATATGAAGTCAGTATGGATCGGAACCATCTCGAAGACACTTAACAACAACAAAGTATGAGAATTACTGATCTATACAATATATTTCTGTTTGTTTAAACATCTACTTGTGGTTGTTGTTAAGTGTTCTCAAGACAGTCCTGACTCATAAAGACCCTGTATAGGGTCTCCAAGGAGTGACTAGTGAGTGATTAGTAGGCCAATGTTTAGCCTATGGCTCCCCTTGAGCCCATTGTTTCTGCTACTATGCTGAACCATCTCATTGGGGATCTTCCTCTTTTTCACTGACCCTCCACTTTACATAAGCATGATGTCCTTCTCTAGAGACAGGTCCCTTCTGAGAATAAGTCCAAAGTATGAGACAAAGTCTGGCCATCCTAGCTTTTAAGGAGCATTCTGGCTCTATTTCTTCCGACACAGATTTGTTTGTCCATTTGGAAGTCCATGGTACTTTTAATATTTTCCTCCAACATGAAAACTTAAATACATCAAATCGTCTACTGTCTTCTTTATTAATTCTCCAACTTTCATGTGTATGAGATTATTGAAAATACACAACAGTTTGCATACTTTTTTCCCCACTTAATTCTTACAGTGCAATTAAATAGAATCCCTTTTTTTTTTTTCCTAAAAGAGATCATAGTGAGTAAAGATCATAGAACTGCTGTTTTAAGAAACAGATGCAAATATATTCAGAATATATTTTTCACCTCAGATTTATGGGCTAATTCTCTTCCAATTGAAATACTGAATTTTTAAAGATTCTCCACACCAATCTCACCTCGAGGATAGCTTACCTTTCATCTGCCACACAGAAAGTAAGGTCATATTTTGCTAATGATGAACCAGTTAGCTGGAATTATACTGATTTATTCCTTTGAGATAGCAAAACAAAAAGAAAGGCAAACTCTAACCCATTTAGGTAACAATGAAATCAGAATTGAAATAATTATTCATGGGATGTAGAAATTACCTGCGAGGCAATTTGTCAAACTAGAGCATGTCTTACAGTTAGAGAAAATATTCGTCTAACACAAATTACAGATGACAAGAGTTTAAGAGAAATATAGAGCAATTCTTTTTTGTTGCAGAAAGTGTCTCTATCTATTGCACTCTAATATTTTGTTGTGAATGTAGCTGATAAGGTTATCAGAAGCACAAGACTGAAGTGCTGATTTTCTCTTAGGCCTGCATTACCATTTGGCTTTATTTTATATCTCAGGACTCTGAAGGGAAATAAAATACAGCCATCATTAAAACCTCTTTCTACATAATAAGCAGATACTGAAAGGTTATCATCAGATATGGGTGTGTTGAGAGGTGTCATTGGGAAGATGTTTCAGAGGCCTTTGTTACTTCCTCAAGGTTATGAAAAAATGATGCATATGTAACATGGATCTAGGGCTATTGTCAAAGATGCCTTTCTTTCTCAAACATTTGGAATGTCAACAAATACAAATATGAAATATAAAATCATTTTAAATTATTCTACTTGAGACTTCAGAAGTAAAAAAGACTTCAGGAGAACAAAGAAGGAACACAGCATTATTTTAAAGACCTTATAGGGAATAAGACATTGATTGCTGATGTAATTGCACTAAACAAACTCTTCTGTGTATTATGACCCATCATAAAAACAAACAAACAAACAACAACAAAAAGAGTTTGCAATGTAACTGCTCTGTGTTCTGATTGAGGAAAGAAAATCATATTTAGAGTCCATGCCTGCATTTGTTGCACATTTTTTCTGCAGAATAAAGGTAGCAGATGAGAAACACATGGAGACTGCCTTGCTTTGGAGACGATTTACAGGGAAAATTTCTCAAGGGAAAAAGGAGGAATGGATGATTTGAGCAGGCTCTTAAGAAGAACGATGTGTTCCCAAACTGCTGGAGGTGAAGCCAGCACCTTGAAGATTGAATTGATAGATTAAAGAAAGACTATTTTAATACTCCACAGGCCTAATAATGAAGGCAAGGACAAAGTTACTAATAGCTCATTGTTGTTGTCAGGTGCGATCGAGTCGGAACCGACTCATAGTGACTCCATGCACAGCAGAACGAAACAATGTCCTATCCTGGGCCAACCTCACTACCGCTGCCACACTCGAGTCCATCAATGATGCCACCTGGCTGATCCATCTCGTTGGGGGTCTTCCTCTGACCCTCCACCTTACCCAGCATGACATCCTTCTCCAGCGACTGTTTCCTCCGGACAATATATCCAAAGTAGGAGAGACGAAGCTTAGCCATCCTGGCCT
This sequence comes from Chrysochloris asiatica, assembly GCF_000296735.1. Taxonomy (NCBI): domain Eukaryota; kingdom Metazoa; phylum Chordata; class Mammalia; order Afrosoricida; family Chrysochloridae; genus Chrysochloris; species Chrysochloris asiatica. Next base: position 15,770,167 of record NW_006408583.1, read on the forward strand.
CCAAGGAGCACTCTGGCTGAAATGCTTCAAAAACAGATCTATTGGTTCTTTTGGCAGTCC
>NW_006408583.1:15771016-15774048 GCF_000296735.1 Chrysochloris asiatica
ATGTCTGACTTCCTCTAGTTTCACAAGGGGGAAAGAGAATCAAACTCAAAATCAGCACTGCCTAATTCTTTACCCTATAGTGATACCAACTGTCCCTCCCACTGAATCTTTATTTCTCTGCTGGGTTCTATAATGCATTGCAATGGAACTCAGAGACAGTATTTAGGATTACCGGGTTTGTTCACTTTATAAGTAAGTGAACAGGATACACTTCAGGATCAGAAACAACTCAGTGTTTCTGCACAATTGAAGCAGTTTTCTGAACAATTGCAGCAGTTCTGCAGTCAGGAACACCTTCTCTGCATACTAAAGGCACAGCTTGCTTTTGTCTTTGGCCTGGTGGGATAGCAAAACTAATCCCTGCATTCGAGTCCTTTACATACTATTTGTATGTTCCCACCCAATCATTTGGTTGGAGTTAACAAGACTTTGGATAGAAAAGCCATAGCTAGTAAAATCATAGTACCACAACATTATATCTAAAGCCTGTTGTTGTTTTTAGGTACAGTCAAGTCAGTTCTGACTCATAGCAAACCTATGTACAATAGAACAAAACCCTACCTGATCCTGTGCCATTCTTGCAATCGGTGCTATATGTGAATCTGTTGTTGCAATCTATACGCATATCTTTAAGGATATTCTACTTTATCACATCTTTCTCCACGGACTGATGCTTCCTGATAACATGTCCAGAATAAGTAAGACGAAAGCTCACCATCCTTCCTTCCGAATGTCTGAAAAGCTCACCATCCTTCCTTCCGAATGTCTGAATGTTGTTGTTAAGTGCCATAGTCAGTTCTGATCTTTTATAAGGTTTCTGAGGCGTGACTGGTGAGTTTGAACGACTGACCTCGTGGTTCAGACTGACTTTGAGATCCAGGGCTTATTCTACAGTGCCACACCAGGGAAAATTGTTACTAAGTACTGTTGAGTTGGTTCTAACCCATAGCGACCCTATAAAGAGTTTCTGAGGAGTGCCTGGTGTACTAGAACTGCTAACCTCGTGGTTCAAACCAACTCTGCAGTCCAGCACATTAACCCATAGTGCCATATCAAGATTCCGGGGAATTGGAGGATTAAAAACAATAGCTGTCAGATTTAAGAAAATTATGCTATTGACACTGAGGGATCATAAAACAATTGTATATATTATAAGAACATGTCTTCAATATCAATCCAAACAATATATATTTAAGGTTCATGAGAAATTTCTATTAAAATACACTGAAATTAATCCAACCTAAACACAAATACTTTATAGTTACACTGTTACTATATTCACTTCCATTTTAAATTTCTGATTTCATACATTTCTCTGGGGGAAAACTTAAAAAAAGAATTTAAGAGTGGAACTAGAATAAAAGTAGCTTATACAATTAAGTAGATGTTTTTGTAAATCTGAGATAAAGGATCTGATATAAGAATCCTGGTGTAGGGCTGTGGGCTAACACATCAGACTGCAAAGTCTTATGAACTGCAAGTTTGGTGGTTCAAGCTCACCAGCTGATCCTTGGAAACCCTATACAAGGTCTCTATGGGTCGGAATTGACTAGACGGCACTTTAACAACAACAACAACAACCCTTGAAACTGATTCTGTCTAGGTTGGAGTTGGAGGTGGGTCATATTGGGAGACTGCTGTAGATGAGAGCAACTATAAGATATCTGTGATTGGATCTCTGATTGAAGCTCCGACACTTTCTAGTCATGTGATTTTAGACTAGCTTCTTAATTTTTTTTTTCTTTCTTTCTCAGTTTCTGCCTCTGTCAAAAAAAAGGACACTGAACAGTTATTTAAAAAAAAATTAATGGAAGAATTAAGTGAGAAATTTTCAATATTTAAAAAATATCAATCAAGTTATAGTGATAATATTTTAGATATAATGGATTAAATAAGAAGTGCTTCAAAATTTTTATGGAAAAATTCTATTATCTTTTCATTTTAAATGACAATATTATAGTGAAGTGAATTATTTAATGCTGATTTTCTAGCCATAGTGTTTGTAACTCCCACCATGCAGATTGGATCGATTTCTTCTTTTATTGGTGGGTCTGGGTAAGAGAAATTGGGGAAAGGAGCTGATAGGATTATGTGATTCAGTTATGAGGAGCTGTGAATAGGGTTAATTGTGATTGTTAAAACTTGGAACTTTAATGCAGGGATTGGTAAATTTTGCAACCTGGCTTCTGTTGTATGCCCTCGAGTTGGTTTGGCCTCACAGCAACCTTGGATAGGCTATAAATATTTATGGAAACAGAAAGTCTCACCTTTCTTCCATGGAGCAGCTGGCAGATTAGAATTACTGACCTTGTAGTTTGTAGCCCAACTCATAACCCAGTACACTACCAGAGCTCCTCTTTTTGCCATTCTGCTGGATATAAAATGAGTCTTCTAAGAAACATAAAGGGGGGCACTCTCACTACCATCGAGGACGAAGAGGCAGAAATGGAGCACATCTTTTGGACTCTGAGATGTCCGCACATTGAACCTCCTTAATCAAGGGACGGAAAGCTGTGAAAACAGAGAAATGAAAGAAGAATGATGGAGGAGGAGACCAGAATCCAGAGCATGAGACAGAGTGGTGGACCTCCTGGTCCACACAGTGAGTAAAATTGAGTTTCTTCAGGCATGAGACTTACTTGTGGAATGGGTAACCTTCAGGCACTTAATTGAAGAGCTAGCTTATTGACCCATAGAGCTAGTTTATTGACCCATGGAACTAGAGTTGAGTGCCTTTGATTCATTACGATGAATTATGAAACTCACCAGAAAAGGGAGTACCATGGAAGGGATGGTTGGTGTCAGAATTGCTAAGAAGCTTGGAGGGTGGAGGCATGTCTGACCTCTGTCTTGCACTGATGCTGATGGGGATGCTCTTCCTTCCCACTTGTGAAATTAAAGGAGTTCAGACTCCACCTCCACACCATTTTTGCAACTATTAAAATATCTCACCTATTTTGTTTCACTTATTTATATGTTGTTGTAGCTAAGTGTCCTTAAGTCGGTTCCGATCCATAGAAACCCTGTATAGG
>NW_006408583.1:15774976-15790612 GCF_000296735.1 Chrysochloris asiatica
TGAACTTCTCAAAATTAGTATATATATATACATATATATCCTTACCTCAGAAAAGTCCTTTTGAAGATTGAATATCAGTTAAAATATCATCAACTGAAAGGCTATTTTGCAAAAAAAAAATGTAGGTAAATTATAACAGCAGGTAAAATTGCTTCCTTTTCATTAATCTCTGAAGAAAAAGTGGATATTTCAAAAAATAAAATATCTTGAAGACTAGAGAGATTTAAAGTAATCATATTAGTTCTCTACTAGACAAAGCTCTACTATAGAGTTGAAAAGTATTTCACAGAAATGACACAGAGGAAGTCCACCATATAACACAGTTAAATTCATTTTCTTTAATTTAGTTTAGTTCCAAGTTTTACAAAGGCTATAAACTGTACATGGCCAGTGTTTGGTAAATTATGATCCATGTATAGTTCCCTAAAGTATAACAGAGTCTTCAGCTCAGAATCTATATTTACTTGACTTTATTGTGAGTCTCTAAATTTCTTCCAGTCCAAACTTCCTAAAATATATATTGTGTTTGAACTTCTCAAAATTAGTTCAAGTTTTTTGTCTAGAATATCTGAAAGCAATGTGTTGAATTAACTTTCAGTTACTGATTGCCAATACATAAGGACTTTGCACATTGGACCTCCTCAACCTAGGGACAGAAAGATGTGACACTGGAAAAGTGGCAGAAGATAGCACCAGAACCATGAGTCAGAGCAGAAGACAAAGCAGTGGGCTTCCCAGACAAGGGAGCAAGTAAAGATGAGTGACTTTTGGCAGGAGGTTTGCTTGAGAGTGGGGTACCTGCAGGCATGTAATTGGGGGAGCTAGATCTGCCTACTCACAAAGCTAGAGTCAAGTACCTTTAGGCTGAGGTGTGTGCTGGAGTGGGGTGTCCTGTGGGCATTTATCAGCAGCCCTAAAAAAAGCTTTGTTACTTTGCTGGAGCATGATAGCAACCAGGTGAAGGGACCAAGCAAAGGAAAGGCTGTCCTGACTGGAGGAACCAGACCCTGAACATTCCTGACCCTGGATCATCACCTGTTAGCTTCCCTAATGAGCCTCATAACTGTAAGCTCAGTGACTGAGTGCTTTGTGGTCATTTAATTATTTCAATGATTTAAACACTGCAGCTAAGTAGTAAGTGCTGAGTAGATAGTGCCATTGTTTATAACCTTCAACAGGATGAATTGACACAGTGGCTGAAACAATGGACTCAAACACATCAATGAATGTCAGGATGGCTCAGGGATGGACAGCATTTCATTCTGTTGTAAATAAAGTTGCTATGAGTTGGAACCAACTCAACACAACTCAACAGCAGCAATATATAACCAGACTGCATACCTGTTTGAACTGCAAAGTTGGGGGTTCAAGCTCTCCAGCTAGTCCTCAGAAACCCTATTATACAGGGTCACTACGAGTTGGAACTGACTTGATGACACTTCACAACAACAACAATCTAGAAATGTATTGGATGAAATGCTTACAGGGTCACTACGAGTTGGAACTGACTTGATGACACTTCACAACAACAACAATCTAGAAATGTATTGAATGAAATGCTTAACTATTAGTGAAATATCTCAACTAAGATAGTCCAGCTAAATGTTTCTCAGTCTCTGCAAATTACCATTTTGAGTCAGATGATTTTTTTTGTCATGGGGGCTGTCTTGTGCATTATATCTCTAATTTTTGGTGACAACCAAAAATGTCTTCAGATAGTGCCAAGTGTCTACTGGACAGCAAATTTGCTCTTGGTTGAGAATTATTGACATAGTTTTGCAATGGTGAGAAATAGCCCCTAAATTTCAAAGGCCTACACAGTAAACCTTTATTTCTCATTGCCAGGCTATCTTTAAATCAGGAGAGCTCAGCTCAGATATTGACTCAGGAATCAGCGCTGATATAAACTCAGTCTGATCACATGTTTCTACAGGAAGTGAGGCAAGAAAAGGCACATGGGAAATTGCTTGCTGACCCTTGCATTAAGCTCTATCCAGAATTAACCTTTTGCTCTCATTTCCTCAATCAAAGCAAAATATGAGGGAGTGCCTAATGTCAAAGGAACAGGCAGATGCTATCCTTCCATGTGCCTGGAGGGGAGCAGAATGGAGCATATGTGAATGATTCTAATGATCACTATAGAAACTACAGGAAAGAGGATGAGAAAGAAATGAAATCTGGAATAGAAGCAAATATTGTTGAATGATGATGCACGGGGGAGACTGTAATCATTGTAATGAACAGATAAGTGTAAAACCGATGTTCTCCCATGTAAACTATCTCTCAATTCACAGTAAAAACTTTGGAGGGTGGGAAAGACAATGTATTTATATAACTGAAAAGTTTAGGGGAAGGGCTGACTTCCAGTGTGACTTAAGATTATATATATATACATATATATGTGGCAATGAGGGTTAATGTGCTCGACTGCAAAGTTGGCTTGAACCACAAAGTCAAACCAGTTCAAGGCCACCAGTTTGGATATACTATGCAGTGCCAGTATAGGTCAGAACCAAGTCAACAGCACTTAACAAGAGCAAGAGCATATATACATCGATCTATTAGACTGTATACATCCTCAATTAATTACAATAAAAGTTAAAATTATTACAGAATGTTTAGAAAGGGACAGTTATTGTGATTGACAGGCTTTCATGGGTTAACTAGTTAAGATCTTCATAATCTTAAATCAAGGAGCTCTGGTAGCAAAGTGATTAAAAGTTGGGCTACTAACCTCAAGGTCATCAGTAGAAAACTAACAGCTATTCCATGGAGGAGATGTGAGACTTTCTGTGCCTGTAAAGATTTAGAGCCTCAGAAACCCTATTGAGGGTTGCCATGATTCAGAACCAACTCCATAGCCCACCACCACCAACAACAACAACCTTAAATCATTAATAGTGTCTACATCCCATTTTTTTAGATATGTAGTTTGAAAATGACATAAGTAATTCGACACAAACAGCTTGTGTAGGAAGCATTGGGTCTCAAATCCAAGTCTGTTCAATTCCAAAATTCATGTCCTGAATAATTATGCTATATCACACAATGTAAATTATATTCTACTTCATATGGCATCAATTCTTAGAAGCACATTTTTCTTCCATTGTAACATCTCTCATATCAAGAAGCATCTTATAATCAATTCTGTGTCATAGTTTAATTGGCTGATTTTTTTCTTGTCTCTGTGGAACATAAAATAATGGTATGTTTTATAATCAATGACATCTTAGATTCAATAAATCTTTTAGGACAGACTCTTATCCATTAAGGAAAAAGAGAAATCCTTGTCTATGCAGAAGCCATTAGCATCTAATCTGAAACTTGAGGCCAAGTCTGCCAGGATTTTTATTCATTCTAACAGCTTTTAATCAGTGCTGGGGATCACAGAGTTGTGGTACCTTAGGGGAAATCCTCACTCCCTTGTTTTTCAGATTCATTATTATCTATTATCCTATTCTTCTCCTTAAGTGGGGACATTAACAAAGGAGAGGTATCTAAAAGAAGGAATGGAAAGGAAGAATGAAAACTATTTACTTGAAAAGTTATTTTTGGAAAAATGAGATTTATGGCAGTGTATTTTTAGTTTTCTGTTTGTGCCACTCAATATTCACTTTGTCTCCTTTTAGTAACATACCCTATTTAGTGTTAGGGTGATCATTTCTCCCCCACGGTAGCAAGAGTGTTTGTGCTTGGAATAAAGCTTATTCTATGTCCAATTACAGGGATAAGACATGCTACCTACAACTAAAGAATTAATCCATTTCAACTCACTGGCCACGGTTATTGGCTAACACCCTTCCAACTAGTTCACTCAGAGTTAACCAATGCCGATATTATTGTTAGGTGTCATTTGAATTGGTTCTGACTCATAGCAACCCTATGAACTACAGAATGAAACACTGCCTGGTCCTACACCATCCTCACAATTGTTGTTATGCTTGAGCCCATTGTTACTGTCACTATGCTAATCCATCTTGTTGACAGTCTTCCTCTTTTATGCTGACCCTCCACTTTACCAAGCATGATGTTGTCCTTCAAGGACTGGTCCCTTTTGATAGCATGTCTAAAGTATGAGAGATAAGTCAAACCATCCTGGTTTCTAAGGCTCATTCTGGCTGCACTTCTTCCAACACCAATTTGTTTATTCTTCTTTCAGTCCTTGGTACTTTCAATATTCATCTCCAACATCATAATGCAAATGCATCAATGCTTCTACAGAGTTAACCGTAGTGCTTTACTTAAGAAACAAAGAAATATCTGAGCAAAAGAAAAGTAAAGTTAAGAGGAGACTTAACCTCCTTGTCACTCACCTACACAGTAAATATCCAAGATGTCACAGAAACAAGAGGAGACGGAGGGAGCAAATCATGGAAAAATCAGTTCATCTCCAATCTTAAGTCACACTGGAAGTCAGCCCTTCCCCTAAACTTTTCAGTTATATAAATACATTGTCTTTCCCACCCCCCAAAGTTTTTATTGTGAATTGAGAGATAGTTTACATGGGAGAACATCGGTTTTACACTTATCTGTTCATTGCAATGATTACAGTCTCCCCAGTGCATCATCATTCAACAGTATTTGCTTTTATTCCCTCTGGATTTTTTTTTTTTTTTTTTTTGATGTACACCAAGGCACTCAGGAATATATAATCATTTAAGCATCCAAAGGGCACATTCCGCAAGCCTGCCTCCTGGCCACCAGCACACAGCCTTTCTTTTTCCATGAATCTAGAGTCCTCAGCTGCTCTATCTCTCCATTTCATCATCTTTGCCTCCATCTCTGGTGTCACTGCTTCTCTGGATAGGGTCCCACATTCCACTTGTGACTTTCTTCCTTGATGGTCCTAGAGTTCTCTGCTCGTGGACTGTAAGATTAACTATTTTCTCCTTTTTGTTATAAAATTTCTACCTTTATAGTTGTGCCAGTCATAATTAGTCATAACAATTGCTCACTATTGAATCATAAGAATCTTGTCCCATCTCCTTTCACCAGACCTGACTAGAAAAGATGAAAACTATTCAGTGGGAATTTTACCTTTTACTGTACACTCTGAAACTAAATTTCCTCTTGAAAACTTGCAAGCCAGCCACTTTGTGCCTTTATAACCCCTCCATTTTAGGTAGGCAAGAATACATTGTCTTTTACCATAAATCATTTTCAGTTGTTTGTCTGCCATTGGAAATTGAAGGTGTCTTAACTGGTAAAATCATTATTGCTTTTAGATACAAAATTATTTCCAGGATATAAGAAGAAATGATGCCAAGAAATATACCATTGCTTGCAAACCTGAATGAAACAGATTCATGTCAATAGAATTATTGAGGGCAAATGCTTTTAGGCAATTAAGATAATGATATCATCTTGGGTCAAAAATCTTCAGTATTTTTTTTCTTAAAACCAATTTTCACATTTTCAAGATACAGAGGAAAACTGTTACTTATCAGTTCAGACCAAATGGAAAAACAATTGATCATGACTATGTGCCTATAGCCAAAATGATAGAAATGACTAGGACAATTTAGAAGGTAACTATTGGTTAATTATGATAGTAAAGATGAACTTTAAAATGAGAGATCAATAAAAATAGTGCACAGTTTTCAATTTGTCTTTTGATATCAAAATACAAATAGTTAGAGTGTAGTTAAGGAATAATGATACATTTTTCTTGAGGACCCAATGGAAAGGAGCATGTATATTTGTTTTGTTATTGTTAAGCGCTGTTGAGTAGGTTCTGACCCATAGTGACCCTGTGCAAGGTTTCCCAGGAGCAGCTGGTGAGCTTGAAATGCTGACCTTGCGTTTCAAAATGCTGACCTTACGTTTCAAACCAGCTTTGCAGTCCAGCATATGAACCTGAAGAACCACACCAGGATTCGAGTATGTATATGGAAGGATGGAAAGTAGAGGAAGAGAGAAATATAGAAAGAGAGAGCAAGAGAATATGAATCTAGAAGTGGAAGTTTTCACTGGGCAGCTTTGTGTGTTAACTATTGCAGAGTCCCCATTGAAGATATATTCTCCTTTGCCATTCTTTTCAGATCCCTTGAAACCACAAAAGGTGCATCCATATTTTTCTACATTGGTTGGTGCATCCTATCAGGTTTCATGTGGCCTATGATGACCTTTATAATGTTAAAGCCTTTCTGATATCATCGATGACATCAGATGGATCTTGCCTAAAAGCAAAGTATACCAGAAAGGTGTTTATTTGTGTTTCATTGATTATGCAGACTTTCATAACAAACCATGGATAACATTGTGAAGAATAAGTATTTCAGAAAACTTAATGGTGCTTATCAGGAAACTATAAATGAATTAAGAAGAAGTCATTAGAAAAGAACAATAGGATACTGAATGACTTAAAATCAGGAAATGTGTGTGTCAGGGTTGTATCCTTACACTATACCTATCCAATCTGTATGCTGAGCACATAATATGAGAAGTTGACTATATAAAGAAGAATGTGGCATCAAGGTTGAAGGAAAGTTCAGTAACAACTGCTTTTGTTATGCAGATGACACTACCTTGTTTGCTGAAAGGGAAGAGGACTTAAAGCACTTACTGAAGAAGATCAAAGAATACAGCCTTTATTATGGATTAAAACTCAATATAAAGAAAACAAAAATCCTCAAAACTGAACCAATAAGAACATTATTATAAGTGGAGAAAAGATCCGAGTTGTAAAGGATTTAATTTTATTGAATCGGCAATCAATACTCAAGAAAGCAGCAGTGAAGAAATCACACAACCGATTGCCTTAGGCAAATCTGTTGAAAAGATTTCTTTGGAATGTTAAAGAGCAAGCCTGACTCTTTGAGGACTAAGATCTGCCAGACCCAAGTCATGGTATTTTCAAAAGTCTCATTTGCTTTTGAAAGCTGGACAACGAATAAAGAAGACTGCAGAAGAATTGCTGCATTTTGAATTATAGCATTGGTGAAGAATGCTGAATATATCATGGACTCGCAGAAGAGCAAACAAGGCTATGTTGGAAGAAGTGGGCAAAAATGCTCCTTAGGACCAAGGCTGGCAAGACATCAGCTTACTAACTTTGAACATGATATTCCGAAGTGCAAGTTCCTGGGAAAGGACATCTTGCTTAGTAAAATAAGTCAGCAAAAAAACAAGGAAGCGCCTCAGTGAGATGACCTTTCACAGTGGTGTGACAATTGTAAGCATGGCACAGGACTGGCTAGCTTTCTGCTCTGGTGTACACAGGCTCTTTATCAGCTGGAACTGACTCAAGCGCACCTAATAAGATCAACACCTTCTACCTAATTGATGACTAGTACTTTGTAGCGTAGTGGTTATGAGTCGGGCTGCCAACCTCAAGGTCAGCACTGCAAAACTATCAGCAGTTCTGCGGGAGAAAGATGAGGCATTCTGCTCCCGTAAAGATTTACAGCCTCAGAAACCCTGTGCAGGGTCATTATGAGTTGGAACCGACTCCATGGTACTTAACAACAACAACAACTTTTTCACTTTATTTTGTTCATCATTTTTTTTAAAAACATTTTGAATTTTTGTACAACTTGATTCTATAAATATTCAGAATGCTGGATTTTTGTGGCAAGCATAACCTTTCATTTGCTCAACTTTTGTCAACTATTGGAACTCAAAACTCTTGACCAATAAAAAATAAATATAGCAGAAAAACCCACATTGTCAAGCATGCTCACATCAGGATTGTGTGATGTTCTGAGGGTGGAAATTTTATAGATGTCTGTAAGGCTAGCTCTGGATGACAAAGTATGCTACCTGTCTTAGGCTGGCTTTTTTTAGAGAAGCAAAACCAGTGAAACTTACATATGTTCATATAAATAAAGAGACGTTTATATCAAGGGAATGGTTCTCTCCTGCCTAGCAGTAGAGAGGGAAAGCTACTCCTTTGTGTCCATTATATTGGGAGGAGGCCAAACCCTAAAGGAAACATTCTTTCAATTGATTGGCTGCTCTTAGCCAATCCTCATAGAGTTATAGAGCTGTGCCGGTATTAAGTTTGCATTAACTGCCAAACCATTAGGAATCCTGGCCCAGTCAAGTTGACACAAACCCCTTAACAATCACACTAGTCCTCTAAAGCACACAAATATTTTTGGAAGCTGTTCATAAGCAGTAGTATTGTAATGAATCAGAATCAGGCAAAGCAGTGTTAAATGCAATATGTATACGTATGAAAAACAATCTAAGTTTAAGTTTCCAAAAACATAGCTTAGCTAACCAAGATACTTGAATTTTTTTCACTTTTCTAAAATTTCAGAAATGTAATTTAGCCAAGATATTTGATCCTAGTTCTTTATTATTGGCCTCAAATTCATTATACCCTTGTTGAGTACTAATGTGGGTGATTTCAGAATATGCCATTGTTCTGGTATGGGTAGATTCTCTGGAGACTGTGGACACTAAGAGAAGATGTTAATTCAGGTCACTGACTTTATCCCCTTACTCTTATGGAGTACAAGTCAGCTTAACAAATCACAACTTGTAAGAGACATTTTGTGAGTGTGAAGTATAATAATTGATCAATAAGTCGATATATTTAGGTCAAATTCTACCATAGTATTCTATAGAAGTTGCATAGCAGAAAATAACATCTAAAATTGGAATAATTTATTAATTGTTTACCACTTCTCTGCAAATGATTGGGTACTTTACAAAGACAATTTTTGTAATCTGCAAACAGTTCATTGTCCATATTATAAAGATGAGAGAATTGAGACTCCAAGGAAGTAAATTGATAGCAATTTGAATGTCTTCAAGGAAGCTCATTTTGAAGCCTATTATTCTTCCAACACTGCCATTTCTGCCAATTAACATCTAGTTCTTAGCTTTTCTTTACAAGAATCTACAAAGGTGCCAAAAGAGAAAGTTGTTTAACCTTGACAAGCAGGAAGTAACTCGAAGAAGAAAAAGTGTTTTCTTTTAAAACCAGATTCTAATATCCAATTCCCTCTAGCCCCAAGGACCGATGATCTGTACTAAGTTATTACACACCCTAGCAATTCTAATATGCCTGTTTCTGTTTCAGTAGAAACACATGAGTTGATCAATTCCATTTGTAATTACATCTGGGAAAAGGGATTATAGAGACAAATATACTCAGTTGCTTTGCTCCCAAGAGTAAAACATAAAATTAATCATTGGGCCAATCTTTCCCTTACTCCAATAGTATTGATCAAAAAGCAAATCCTTTGCTAAGTCTGGCACATACCAGCTGAAACACAAGAGTATTTAGAAGAACAAAATGAAAGTGTTCACTTCACAAAACAATTTGATCTCTTAATGCCAAGATTACTAGTAATGATTTAAGCTCTTGATTATAGTTATCCAGTGATTAGGTATGAACATATCTGCCTTAGATCATTCAGACGTTATAACTAAAATTGTGATCAATAATGAATTTAGTAATTCAGAAACACAATTTTTAGTTATATGCTGGCCATGTCTCTGACCACAGCACTGACTGTTTTTCATATATTACAAAGAGTCTATATGGAGCTGCTGCTTTGACAAATATGACTGAAAATAACTCTTAGGAGCCTAATGTAATCAGTTGTTTACTTCACATTAAATTTGATAGGATATTAATACAGTCCAAATATTTAACATTTTGAAAAGAGATACCTACATTCTTTCAGTTAATTTATGTGGATATACCATTAAAAAAAAAGGAGCTCTGGTAGTGTAGTGGTTTTGAATTGGGCTGCGAACCTTAAGGTCAACAGTTTGAAACTACCAGCTGCTCGGCGGGAGAAAAATGAGGCTTTCTGCTCCCGTAAAGATTTACAAGCCTCAGAAACCCTGTACAGGGTCGTTATGGGTCAGAACCGACTTGATGGCACTTAACAACAACAACAACAAACCATAAAAAAGGTTGAATTATTTTTGCCACTTTTCATAAAATCTCCAGAAGTTCCATTTCCCTTTTGTCACCATCACTAGGATATACTTTTTTTTTTCTCATTTTATTATTATTTTTTTAATGGTTTATTGTGAATTATGTGATAGTTTACATGGGAGAACATTAGTTTTACATTCATCCTATCGTATATCGTTTCATTGCCATGGTTGCAATCCCCTCCATGCATCATCAACCAACCAAAGGGTATACACTACAAGCCTGCCCCCTGGTCATCAGCACACAGCCCCTCTCCCTCTCTGGTTCTAAAGTTCCCAGCCGCTTCATCTCTCCACGTCATCATCTCTGCCTCCATCTCTGGCATCACTGGTTCTCTGGGTAGGGTCCCACTCTCCGCTCTTCTCCCTTGATGGTCTCAAGGACCTCTGCTCATAGACTGAAAAGTTAATCACTCTCCTCCTTGCTACAAAACATCTACCTTTACATTTCCAACCCTCGCAATCAGTCCTGATAACAATTATTCACTATTGTATCGCAAGAGACCTATCCGCATTTCCTTTCATCAGCCCTGATTAGACAGATTGGATACTACTCAGTGGATATTCTACCTTCCTCCACATCCTCTGGATCCAGGTTCCCTCTTGAAAGCTTGTAAGCCAGTCACTTCTTGCCTTTGTAGCCGCCCCTTCCCCCCCACCCCCCGCCATTTTGGGTAGCCAGTGTCCAAGTTGCCATCCCTGTCCTCTCCATGTGTGGAGGGGGTGGGAATGAGGAATATACTTTTGGGGAAAACATTATTTCCAAAATTTGAAGGTTTTCTCAGTCTTTTAAAGATAAGTAAGAGTTGTTGCTAACTGTTGTCTAATCAGTTCCAACTCATAGCAACTGGTATAGGGTTTCTGAGGTGTGACTGGTGTGTTTGAACCACTAGCCTGATGGTTAGTTGTTGTTGTTAAGTGCCATAGAGTCAGTCCCAACCCATAGCAACCTGGTATAGGATTTCTGAGGAGCATCTGGTGAGCTTGAACCACTGACCTTGTGGTTCAAGTCAACTTTGCAGTCCACCGCATTAGCACACAGTGCCACACCAGGACTCCTATGGTTAGTAGTCCTGTGCTTATCCTGTGGCACTATGCTAGGACTCGAGAAAAGAGAAATATTCAAAAGAAAATCATGATTCCTTAAAAGATGGTTAGAAATAAACCAACTTTATGTAATTCAAGTTTTGTTTGTTTGTTTGTTTGTTTGTTTTTCTTAGAAGACGTCACAAGATTGATGCCCTGCAGGGCATGGTTTAGAAAATATTTCTCTAGAATATTTCCTGAGTGTCTCAGTTTGCAATAAACTACCAACTTAAAAAGTCTGATGATTCAAACCCACCCACAGGTACTGCACAAAAAAGGCCTGAAGATCTGCTTCCTTAATGATTGATTGAAACCAATAAAAGTATAGAGAGTAGTTCTAATTAGTAACACACGTAACCAGTTGTACTCAGTAAGCATGAGTTGAGACCACTGCTCGTTTGTCAGTTTGTCATACTGTGGATATTATGTTTGGTAAAGGTGAGGATCAGAGAAAGAGGAGAAGACCCTCAACGAGATGGATTGGCACAGTGGCAGCAGCAATGGACTAAATGTAGCAGTAACAACTGTGAGGTTGACGCAGGACTGGGCAGTGCTTCATTCTGTTGCACACAGGGCTGCTGTGAGTTGGTACTAACTGGATGGCACCTAACAACAACAAATGAGTTTGAGATCAAACAATAGCAATGGCTTTTGTTTTGTTTTCTTCTTTTGGTTTCTCAAGAATACAAAGGGGCTTAAAAAAGTTTGTGGGAAAACTGCATTATATTTTAATTCCGTTTATCCATGAACTTTTAAAGCTGCCTCATATAGCAGAGCCTTTCCACCACATTTTAATAGTTTCTAGCTAGAAAATACCTTGATGAGCAAATGTAAAATATTAAAAATAAATATATCTTAATAAAATCTACTAAACAGGAACATTGTTGTTGTTATGGAAGTGACATCGAGTGGGTTCCAACTTATACGGACCTTGCAGAGGATTTCTGAGGAGCAGCTGGTGGGTTTGAACCACTGACCTTGCAGTTAGCAGTTCAGTGCTTATCCTGTAGTACTGCACCAGGACTCCACACCAGGACTTTTATCTTTACATTGTATTACAAGCTTATCAGATAACCCAATTTATCATTTAACAAACATGATCAATTATTGAATATCGATAGTGTTCCAGGAGTCCTGTTTTTGTGTTATAAGATATCCACTGGGCTACTAACCACAAGGTTGTCTGTTCAAACCCACCAGCTGCTCCTCAGAAACTCAATACAGAGGCACTATGAGTAGGACATGACTCGACGACATTTAACAACAGCAAATAGTGTTCCAGGCAACATGTATGACAACATGTTATGCTCTTTACCAGATTTTGAAAGTCATACGTGTTCATTGGGGGGAAATTTGGCAAACTAAGAATAAAGAAAAGTAAGCAGAAAAAGTCAAAACACTTTCTGTTATGTAAACATTTTTTCTTACATGTTTTCTTCAAGTCCTTTTATGATCATGTATCAGGTCAATCATGAATCTGAGAAACACATGGGATAACATTCAAGATTACCTCATTGAATATTTTAGTTATGTCATTTAGAAGCAAGCAGCCATAATGCAAATAGAAAATATAGACCAATGGACAGGGTGGGTGTTGTAGGCTACATCAGGCAATTTGTCTTACTGTCTTAGATTTTAACATTTAGATAATATGATGTATAATTATTTTTCAAATTTTACTGTAAAGTATTTCAATAGGATAAAGTTTGTGAAACAATTCAGAACATTGTCCCTTCACAGATTACACTCATATTCAAAGCATCAAAACTAGATGAAAGTAGGTTTTTTTTTCTTTTTTCCTGCACTATCTTTGTTAATGTCACTTTCAATTGTTAAATCAACAGAAGCGTTCTTAAGTCAAGGACTCAATCACTTATTTTCCATAAGATTTGTTCTCAATGGTTTTCTAAGTAGCATTAACTATTTTTTAATAACAAAATATTAAACAAGAGATCCATGTTGTACTAAGATGATTATCTTTAAGAATTGTTACTGTCCCCTTAACTGCGTGCAGTGAAGAGAGGTTAATGTGTTCTTTTCTTGTTTTTCATTATATTTTGTATAAATGGCCTCAAAATTTTTGAAGACTATTTTGTCAAGTTGTCCTCATTTTAAAGACTGAATTTTAAAAGCAAATGGTGTGTAAATGCAATGAAACAAATAGTGCATAAACATTCTTTTTTCCTTCTGAAGTCCTTCTGAAATGCTGTGGTCATAAACTCAGCTTCATTATATCTAACTCGAAAGGGCAGTTTAGGTAAACTGTTGTAAGGCCATTATTTCTCACTAACTATTTACTCATTAAGACTTAACTGTTGTAAAATGTTATACCTCCTACTTCGTTGCACAGTGCCAAAGGTCTTGAAAACATACAAGAGGTCATCCAAGGCACAGTAATTGATCTCTATTCACCTGGAATAACAGAGAAAGAAGAGTAAGAAATAGAGGTGGATATGGATTATGCCCAACACTCAGCTGTCAGTTTGACTTACTAGGTGGATTGTTTGTTGTTGTGATTTTGGAAGCTATACCAGAGGGATTTTTAATACCAGGAGGCTCACCCACAAAGGACAGATTTTAGCAGCACTTCCATATGAAGACAGACTAGGAAGAAGGAAAGATAGACTACTTCTGAATATTTAGTCCCTGAAAAACTTATGAGAAGAAGTGGAACACAGTCAGCACCGGAGTATTGAATATTGAAACATGATGAAGAACACAAGAATATTGTCAGATATAGTGCCAGAAGATGAGCCACTCAGGTTGGAAGGCACTCAAAATATGACTGAGTAAAAGCTGCTTTCTCAAAGTAGAGTTCACCATGATGAAAGGAATGGAATAAGGTGTTTCAGACCTTCATTTACTAATCAGGCACAACTCAAAGTGAAGAGAAAGAGCTATAAACATTCATTCATAATTGGAATATGGAATGTACCAAGTATGAGTCTAGAAAAATTGGAAATTGTCAAAAATGAAATGGAACACAAGAAGACCCACACTTGCAGATAATACCCACTTGGCCTGGCTTCAATGGCTGAATGATCAGAATTCAACTAGAAGAAAAAAAAGGGGGCAAAAAAGAGTAATCAATTTGATGAACTTGACCTACACCTATAGATGCAGTAGCTCAAAAGAGGAAATAAATCTTTACAGCGAGGATCATTACCACCCCCTTGATATGCTGGGTAGACAGAGATGGGCAATTTGGACATTGGCTACCCAAATTGGGAGGCTACAAAGGCAAGAAGTGACTGGTTTACAAGCTTTCAAAAGGGAGCCTAGATCCAGAAGGCACTGTTGTTGTTGTTGTTAAGTGCTGTCGAGTCGGTTCCGACCCATAGCGACCCTGTACAGGGTTTCCGAGGGTGTAAATCTTTAAGGGAGTAGAAAGCCTCATCTTTCTCCTGCGGAGCAGCTGGTAGTTTCGAACCTCTGACCTTAAGGTTCACAGCCCAATTCGTAACCACTATGCTACCAGGGTGCTGAGGAAGGTAGAATTTCCACAGAGTAGATTCCAATCTCTCTGGGCGGGGCTAATGAAAGGTGATGGAGCTATCACTCATGTGGCACAATAGTGAATAATTACTATCAGGACTGATTGTGAGAGTTGGAAATGTAAAGGTAGACATTTTGTAGCAAGATGAGAGGAGTGGTTGCCTTTGCAGTCCAGGAGTGGAGGGCCATCAAGGGAAAAGAGCAGAATGTGGGACCCTACCCAGAGAAGCAGTGATGCCACAGATGGAGTCAGAGACAATGATGTGTAGAGAGGAAAGAGCTGGGGACTCTAGACCCAGAGAGGGAGAGGGCCTGTGTGCTGACGACCAGGGGGCAGGCTTGCAGGGTATACCCTTTGGTTGATTGATGATGAGTGGAGGGGATTGTAACCATGGCAATGAAATGATACACGATAGGATGAATGTAAAGCAAATGTTCTCCCATGTAAACTATCACATAATTCACAATAAAACATTAAAAAAAAAATGAAATGGAAGCCATAAACATCAACATCCTAGTCATTAGTGAGCTGAAATGGACTGGTATTGGCCATTTTGAATCTGAAAATCACATGGTTTACTATACAGGGAATGACAAATTGAAGAGGAATGGCATTGTATTCTTTAACAAAAAGAACATATCACTATCTGTCTTGAAGTACGAGGCTGTTTGTGATAGGATAATATCCATATGCTTACAAGGAAGACCAGTTAATACCACTTTTATGCAAATGTACACACCAACCACTAAAGCCAGTGATGATGAAATTGAAGAATTTTTTCAAGCTGAAATTGATCAAACTTGCACTCAATATGTGTTGATAATTACTGGCAATTGCAATGCAAAGGTTGGAAACAAAAGGGAAGTATCAGTAGTTGGAAAATATGGCCTTGGTGATAGAAATTGCTTCAGATCATGTTATAGAATTTTGCAACACCAATAACTTCTTCACTGCAATCGCTTTTTATTTTTTTTAAGCACCATAAAAGATGACTATACAAGAACAAGTAAGTTGCTTGCCCAGGAGATGTCAAGGCAAGTGGTCAGCTCCCCTCAGTGCAAACCCCCTTCCAAGAAGACTCAATGGGAATACACGCTCTGATTGGTGACCACATTCATCACCGATAAGGGGAAGTGAGGGAAAAACAGCAATGA
>NW_006408583.1:15791424-15802352 GCF_000296735.1 Chrysochloris asiatica
TGATGATGCATGGAGGGGATTGTAACCATGGCAATGAAATGATATACGATAGGATGAATGTAAAACTAATGTTCTCCCATGTAAACTATCACATAATTTACAATAAAACATTAAAAAAAAGATGACTATACACATGGACCTCACTTCAGAGAATACACAGAAATCAAATTGACTACATCTCTGAAAAGAAACCATGGAAAAGCTCCATATCATCAGATAAAGAAGGCCAGCGACAGGCTGTGAAACAGACCAGGAGTTGCAAGTTCAGGCTGAACCTGAAAAAAATGAAAACAAGTCCATGAGAGCCAAAATATGACTTTGAACATGCCCTACCTGAAGACCAGAAGAGTGTGGAATGATATCAAAACACGTATAGGATGAAAGCAAAACGCCAGTAAGAAGACAAGAAAGACAGAAAAGTCCAAAACGGATGTCAGAAGAGACTCTGAAACTTGCTCTCCATTCTAGGGCTGCTAAAACAGAAGAAAGAAATGAAGAGGAAAAAGGGCTGAACATAAAATTTCAAAGGTCAGCTTGAGAATTCAGAGTCAAATATTATAATGAAATGTGCAAAGACCTGGAGTTAAAACATCAAAAGGGAAGAATATTCTCAGCATTTCTCAAGCTGAGGGAACTGAAAAAAATTCAAGCCTTGACTTGCTTGAATTGTATTGAAGGATTTTCTGGGCAAATTGTTGAATGCTGCAGACAGCGCCAAAAGAAAATGGTAGGAATACAGCAAGTCACTGTATTAAAAAGATTTATAGCCTTGGAAATCCTGTACCGTGTTTCTATAAATTGGAACCCACTAGATTGCACTTAAAAACAACAACATATAGGATCAAACTGGTAACAGCAACTTGAAAGTTTAGACAGGAGCAGTGTGCTTATGTTAACGAGAGTGAAACAATTCAGAAAGTAGGGTAATAAACATTGCTCAGCTTGACGAATATCATCAGCCACTAAATTGTACATGTATAAACTGTTGAATAGGTGTACATTCTCAACAACAAAATGACAAAAAAAATTTTTTTAAGTTTCTATTGTGAATTGAGTGAAAGTTTACACAAAATGAATAAAATTTAAAGAAAATAAAATGTACTGAATGTTTATTTTCCCTAGTGTCATTTTGTGCAATCTTTGAAATCTTCCAAAGTCCAACGTTTTTTAGTCTCCCAATTTAACATGTTGTATCTCATTTAAAATAGAAAAAAAAAATATGTAGGCTGACTTTGAGAAAAATTCTATATTGCTATATCTCCTGTTGATATTAAAGAAGACAGTGTTCCCAGATTTTAGAATATTTAGTACATCTTTTAACATTGCACTGGTAATTATGCAATATGTAACATGCATATGTAGTTATTCATCATAAAGGGCATATCCATTCATAATTTGGAGTCCTGGTGTGGTGCTGTATGATAATCACTGGACTGTTAACCACAAAGTTGGTGGTCTAAACCCAGCGGTCCCTCTTTGGAAGCACTATACAGGGTCACTATGGGTTGGAACCAACTCATCAACACTTAACAACAAAAGCAATAATTTAGCCTCCATAGTTCAGAATGACAACTTGTGTACTAACTTAATTTGTAGATTATTTCAAAGCTACCAGCTACACTGCCTCAGAGTGGAAATATTTAGCAAAACTGTTCTAGTGGTTAAATCACATGTAATTACTAGGGCACATTTGCTTAAAGCACAAAAAATTTCGACAAAATTTAGGTTTATTATTCCCTAAGTCACAATCATTTACATGTCTGCTCTTAGAACATGCCGTTGCAAAGTTAACATTTCCACCAAATATGTAGAGGTGTAGGAAGGACAAATGTAGTTTTATCAGTTTACTTAGTTAGGGACAAGTTAGATTCAAAGATTTTCAATAGGACAGTTTCTAGCACTTTTAGATTGATTGCTGGCTATCCATCCTTGACCCAAGGTGTACAAAAGAGAGGCTCTGGCCTTTTGTCATATTTAAAAAAACCAAAGTCATAAACTTTATTATTTAGAATAAATGGTAATTTCTCTGATAACTTCTTAATGACTTTTCAGGGTTTAAGAATGTTCAGTTGAATCCATTGTGTTAGCAACAACTATTATTTATTTAATATGATCTAATTGTTGTTGGTAGGTGCCATCGAGTTGGTACTAACTCATAGTGACCTTATGCACAGCAGAACGAAACACTGCCCAATTCTGAGCCAACTTCACTATCATTGCCACGCTTGAGCCCATTGATGCTGCCACTTTGCTAACCATCACGCTGGGGGTCTTATTCTTTTTCTCTGACCCTCCACCTTACCAAACATGATATCCTTCTCCAGTGACTGGTCCCTCCTGACAATATGTCCGAAGTATGAAAGATGAAGTTTGGGCATCCTGGCCTCCAAGGAACACTCTGGCTGCATTTCTTCCAACACAGATCTGTTGGTTCTTTTGACAGCCCATGGCACTTTCAGTATTCTCCTCCAACACCATAACTCAAATGCATCAATTCTTCTACGGTCTTCCTTAGTCACCTTCCAGCTTTTGCATGCATATGAGGTTATTGAAAATTCCACGGCTTGGGTCAGGTGCACGTTAGTCCTCAAGGTGACATCTTTGCTCTTCAGCACTTTAAAAAGGTCTCGTGCAGCAGATTTGCCTAATGCATTATGTCATTGATTTCTTGATTGCTGCTTTCATGAGTGTTGATAGTTGATCCAAGAATGAAGTCCTTGACAACTTCAGTCTTTTCTCCATTGATAAGAACATTGTTTATTGGTCTAGTGATGAGAATTTTTTGCTTTCTTTACATTGAGATGCAATCCATAATGAAGGCTGTGCTCTTTGATCTTCATCAATAAATATTTTAAGTCCTCTTCACTTTCAGCAAGCAATGTTGCATCATCTGCATAGCGCAGGTTGTTAATGAGTCTTCCTCTAATCCTGAAGCCATATTTTTCTTCATATAACCCAGCTTCACAGATTATTTGCTTAGCATACAGGTTGAATAAGTATGGTGAAATAATAAAACCCTGCTTCACATCTTTCTTAATTTTAAACCATTCAGTTTCCCATGTTCTGTTTGAACAACTGTCTCTTGGTCCATGTACAGATTCCTCATGAATACAATTATGTGTTCCAGAATACTCATACTTTGCAATGTTGTCCATAGCTAGTCATGATCCACACAATCAAAAGCCTTTGCATAATCAATAAAGCACAGGAAAACATCTTTCTGATATTCTCTGCTTTCAGCCAAGATCCATTGTACATCAGCAATGATATCCTCAATCTAATTACTACTTACATTAATTAAGGCTTCCTGCTCCCGTAAAGATTTACAGCCTCAGAAACCCTATACAGGGTCGCTATGACTCAGAACTGACTCCACAGCACATAACAACAACAACAATAATTACTAATTACTATATGATATAATTATTAATTACAGTATGATATGCAATAATATGGATAGTATAATCAAGTTCACATGCTTCTGTATTCAAGTTATTTTCATAAAACTCAATGTCTATTTGTTTCCTGTTTTAATTGAAATCTAATAATTATGATTAAAGATCACATTTATGGACCACCGTCACATTTTTGTTTTTCAGTGAACAGCTGTATGTGAAGCACTTATTTAATGTTATCAGACTCTTTCTGACTTTTGAAGGGTTCTTTTCTTTTTGTAAGTCAGGAGACGGGTAGTGGGAAGCTTTTCCCTCACCACAAGTGTGGACACTGTAAAACTGAGCTAAGAACACCAGATACATGGAATCACTGGGTTTAAGAACTTAGGACCATAGTCCTAAGGGACACATAGGTCAATGGGCATAACAATTTTCTATATCCTATTTTACTGAGCAATGACTGGGTTCTTAAAAGTTATTGAGTGGCCATCTGAGATGCAATTATTCCCTGTCTAGAGTAAGGAAGAGTGAAGAAAATAAAAACTCAAGGTAACAATTAGTCTAAAGGACTAATGGGCCATACAAATGAAAGTCTACACTACTTGGAGACCAGACAAATTAAACAGTGATGGGGTACCACAACTGACTGCTCTTATCACTATCACAGAAATTCCTGGACAACATCGGGGCAAACCGTGGAACAAAATTCAAAATGATTTTAAAAATACCACAATTACTAGTCTGATAAAGACTGGTAGAACCCATGACTGTGGGGGTTCTCATCTGAACAGTAACATTTGTGAGGAATATAGTCCTCAGATAGGAGACCAAAAGAGCAGCTGTGCTCCAAAACAAAGCTCAGAAGACAAGAAGTGACAGGAAAAGAGAACCAATGGATATGAGGAATTCAAGGAAGAAGTAGGACAAGTGAGCTGCACTAAGAGAATTGGAGCCCATGTCATGAAACAAAATGTAAAGATATCATTGATGGAAAAGCGAATTTGCTTTGTAAACTTTCACTCAACCAGCAATAAATTAACAAAACAAAACACAACACAAAAACTGAGCTGAGTTTTTGGATTTCATAGTTTTGCGTTGGGTTTAATGTTGGTGTTTATGAAATCTGTGTCTGGTACTAAATTTTTGAAATAATCTTGTATACTCTTTGTGACTTTTAATATAGATAATTAAATCCAATGTATCTGATTTGATAAGCTTTGACCTCTTTACTAACTTTAAACACAAAAGAACATCATCTCAGAAACAACAGTTGGGATTCGACTAGGCCTCTTTGGCACGTTAAGGGATAAAATATTTAGATTATTTACTAAATTAAGTATCGATTTGAGTTATGAGACATTGATCTAGTTTGACATGTATGTATCTATATTTCCAGAGGTGGTAGTTTACTTTCCGAAATCTTACATTAACCCTTATTAAATATATTATACTCCCTGCTTCTTTATTAATCGTTTTTCTACCTTTTATAATTCTAAGGATATGGTGGCATGATACATTAATATAAAGATGTTATTTTCAATATCTATTTTATAATGGATTTTGTTGTTCCTTTGCCATTCAATTTCAGTTTTGAATTCTTGAAAGTCACATCATAAGACAAGTGTAGGAATTCTTAGTCCAGGTTTGTAAGCTTTCACAGTCGTCACATACCAAGTTGATTCTTTGTTCCTTCTGAATCAGTTGGCCTCTAGGGATAATGGAAATCACAAGAAGACCTGTGATGTACAAAGATTCTGACACCAAGTACATAAATTACTCTACTCACCTAGGGATGTGGAAGGTAGGGAAATTTTAAAGAAAAAACTTAGACTCCTATACCTTCTTGAAATGTAAAGGTAAAATTAGACATTCATGTGAAATTGTCTTTCTAAAACTTTGGAATTTCTTAAGCTGTGAGACTTTTTCCTACACACAGAATTTACAGAAACTGAAAACAATCATATTTGTACAGGAAAGAATGACGAAATGATTTAGGAACATATCTGAACACTTTGGATAACTTCTCTTTTGTTTCTTTAAGTAAATAGAAATTCCAATCACAATTGGAGCAGCAGAAATAGGTTGCATTTAAAAACGACTTTAGTAATGATGGAGGTAAGTCAGTCACTGTTTATTCTGCAAGTGTTTATTAATATAGTATGCTCCATTTCTTTAAAAATTATTCATACTAAATGCTTCCTGATTAAGATAGATTAGGAAGGAGGAGCTGGCAATATACTTCTGAACAAGTGGGCCAGCGAAAGCTTTCTGAATTTAAATGGAATATTGTCTGAAACAGTGTTGGAAGGAGTCCTGCTATAGCACTGTAGGATAAGCACTGGACCAAAAGTCTGTTGGAACCACAAGGTCAGTGGTTCAAACTCACCAGCTGCTCCTTGGAAACCCTATACAGGGTCACTATGAGTAAGAAATGACTCCACAGTACTTAACAACAACAACAACAGTGTTGGAAGATGATCTCCTCACGTTCAATGGCACTCAGATACAACTGGAGCTGCCTTCTCAAAGTAGAGCTGACCTTAAATGTTGATGAAGTAAAGCTTTAGAGGCCTACATTGCCTGATGTGGCACAATTCAACATGACAAGAAACAGTTGCAATTATCCAATAATAATTGGGAGAAGTATATAAAGTATAAATTTAGGAAAACTAGAAGTTATAAAAAATTAAATGAAATCCCTGAAGATCAATATCCTAGTCATTAATGAACTAAAATTGACTTGCTCTGATTATTTTGAATCAGAAAATCATATGGTGTACTATGCTGGGAATGGAAAATTAAGAGAAATAGTCTCACATTTATCTTCAAAAAGAGCATTTCAAGACTTATCTTGAAGTCCAACATTGTCAGTAACAGGATAATAGCCATACACCTACACTGAACAGAAGTAAGATTATTCAAACTACACACTAACCAGTAATGGCAACGACAAAGAAACTGAGGATTTTTACCAACATTAGCTGTCTGAAATTGATCAAACATGCAATCAAGATGCTTTGGTAATTACTGGTGATTAGAATGCTGAAGTTGGAAAGGAAGAGGAAACATGTAGCTGGACAATATGACCTTGGTGGTAGAAACAATGGAGGAGCTACAGGACAGAATTTTGCAAGATCAACGACTTATCAATTGCAACTATCTCTTTTTTTTTTTTAAAAAAAATCTTTTTGTTATAAATTAAGGTTTCTAGAGAAGAGAATCAGGTTGTCATTCAACAAATCACACACTTTGTTTCCTCTCAATGATTGTAATATGCTGTTTGGCACAACAGCTACCCAATTTTCTCTCCACAGTTCCTATTTCCATTTTACCCTCCTTCCTAACACGTCTCAGTTTTGTCCTAGGTAAATGTTGCCCCTTTTTTGCTCTTGAATGGTTGACAATGCCATGGTGAACATATCTTCGCAGTGTTGTGGTCCCTACTATATACTTATCTACTGCTTGACTGAAAACTGGTCCACAAGTTCTGTTCCAGACTAGAAGGGCAGAGGGGGCAGAAAGGGTGAAGGGTCAGAGTCTGGAGTTCCTCCAGTCCCTTTTTGACCAGTAATCCTGGTCTTTTTAATTTTATTCTGAGTTTTCCACATTTTCTATCCCTGTATCTGGGACCTTCTAATGTGATCCCTTTCAGAGCAATTGGTATTTGATAACCAGTCAGCATCTAGTTCTTCTGGTCTCAGAGTCATGGTGGCTGATGTTCACCTGTTCCATTGGTCCATTTGACAAGTTGAATCTAAGCATCTTAAATTTCCATCACTATTTTTTCTTCCATACATGAAAATACCAATAGTTGTGTATTAGATAGCTGCTCATGAACTTTTAAGATCACAGTCATTACTCACCAAAGTAGGATATAGAACATTGTTTTTGTGGACTGTGTTTTGCCAACTGACCCTGGTGTCCTCTGAGACTATGATCCTGAACCTCCAGGTCTAGGAAGTTACTGCCTTAAGAAGTTTTCACCATTTTGCCCACTGTATGCTCCACCACATTCATAAGTATGTTTGTAGCAAAGGTAAATGCCCATGCACAAATAGCCTCTTTCAAACCCTTATATATTTGTGAGTATACTCCCATTCTTCCTCCCATAACCATTCAGCCCGTGTATTTATCTATGTATCTACCTGCAGAACACTGTTATATATAGCACTATTTACCTCTAGCCCCTTTAGCCCTTGTACACCTCCCTATGTCTTCATCTAGCTTCATAATTTTTCTGTCAATATTCTATTTGTATTTTGCCCTCTCTGTCACCAGAGCTAACATGTGTCTACCTTCTAGGCAGTGAACTACTCTTCCCTCCTTCCCACTCATGACAACCATCAAATGTTTCTTTAGCATGAAAATCTTTTCTTGAGTTTTTACAATAGCAGCTCATTTATTATTTGTCCTTCTGTGATTGACTGATTTCATTCAGTATTATATTCCTCTGTGTTGTGAGCTGTTTTGCAGATTCATCATTATTCTTCAACATTGTATAGTATTCTGTTATGTGTATGTACCAATGTTTATTTGTCTTCCATTGATGGACATTTAGACTGTCTTCATATTTTTTATTGTAAATAGTATTGTGATGAACATTGGTGTGAATGTATCAACTAATGTCTTGACTCTTATTTCTTATGAATATATACCAAGTAGAGAGATTGCTGAGTCATGTAATATTTATATTTCCAACTTTTTGAGGAAGCACCAAATGTTTTCTACAGAGGTTGCACCGTTTTACCGTCTAACCAGTAAGAGAATTTCACTCTCTCCATACCCTTGCCAGCGATTGTTGTTTTCTATTATTTTGAACTTTGCTATTAATGCTGGGGTGAGACTAAATCTCATTGTTGTTTTGATTTGCATCTCTCGAAAAGTTAACAGTTGAATCTTCCAGTTGCTTCATGGGATAAAGTTGAGTCTTCCTGCTCCTGTAAAGATGTACAGACTTGAAAACCTTACACATGGTCACTATGAGTTAGACCTAACTCAACATCACACCACCACCACACCAAAGTTGTGGTGCTGTAGGATAAGCACTGAACAGCAAGGTTGGTTTGAATTGCAAGGTTGGCAGTTCAGACCCACCAGCCACACCTTGGAAACTCTAAACAGCATCGCTATAAGTTTGAACTGACTCGACAGAACTTAACAACAGTAACAACAAATGCTAATGATAGTGAACATTTCTTCATATGTTTGTTGACTGAATGTCTTCTTTGGTGAAGTGATGGTTCATACCCTCTTTTTATTGGGTTGTTTGTCTTTTTTCTTATAGAGGTGTTATAGTTTTTTATACATTTTTGAGTTTAACACCTTGTCTAATATGTCATTGCAAAAAATGCTTTTCTAGTCTGTGGGCTCTTTTTTTTTTTTTAAGGAGCTCTGGTAGCGTAGTGGTTACGAATCGGGCTGCGAACCTTAAGGTCAGCGGTTCGAAACTGCTAGCTGCTCCGCGGGAGAAAGATGAGGCTTTCTACTCCCGTAAAGATTTACACCCTCGGAAACCCTGTACAGGGTCGCTATGGGTCGGAACCGACTCGACGGCACTTAACAACAACAACAACAACAAGTGTAATTTTTAGGAGATACCAGTCTACTGTTTTGCTTGCTTGTCTGTGTGTATTTAGTTATATTTGACAATGTATTTATGCCATGTATTAGAGGCTGGTATGGGCTGTGGGTTAACGTGCTGTACTGCAGGGTCGGTTTGAACTGCAAGGTCAGTGGTTAAAGCTCACCAGCCACTCATTGGAAACCGTATAACGGGCCACTATGAGTCAGAAATGACTCGATGATACCAAGCCACAATAACATTAGAGCCCCTAAATTAGTCGTTTTTCATTGATGATCTTTATAGTTCTAGATTATGCATTTATGACTTTTATCCACGTTGAGTCTGTTTTTATATATGGTGTGAGAAATGGGTTTTGTTTCATTTTTCTGCAAATGGATTTCTAGTTTTGTCAGCACCATTTGTCGAAGTGAATATCTCTTCCCAATTTAATGTGTTTTGACCCTTTGTCAAAGATCAACTGACTGTGTACGAATAGATTTATGTCTGTGTTCTCAATTCTGTTTCACTGAACTGTGTATATTTCATTGTACCAGTTGTTTATGTTAAGTGCCTATAAGTCAGTTCCCACCCTTAGCAATCCTATATAGGTTTCCGAGGAGTAGCTGGTGGGTTTAAACTGCTAACCTTATGGTTAGCAATCCAGTGCTTATCCCATAATGTCACACTGTGACTCCTGTTGTACCACTATCAGACTATTTCTGTTACTGTGGCTGTGGAGGAGATGTTGAGATCAGGAAGGGAGAGGTCTCCAGCTTTGTTTTTCTTAAGCAATGCTTTGTCCTTCTGAGGTCTCTTTCCTTTCCATATAAAGTTAGTATCAGTTTTTCCATCTCTTTAAAGAACGATACTGGAATCTGGATGGGATTACAATATGCTGTTAGATTGCTTTGAGTTGTATTGATATTTTCACAACGTCAATTATTCCTATTTATGAGCAGCTTGAGGACTAAGGGGCACCTGACCCAAGCCATGGTATTTTCAATAACTTCATATGTATGCAAAAGCTGGACAGTGAATAAGGAAGACCGTAGAAGAATTGATGCCTTTGAGTTATGGTGTTGGAGGAGAATATTGAAAGTGCCATGGACTGCCAAAAGAACTAATAGATCCGTTTTGGAAGAAGTGCAGCCAGAGAGCTCCTTGGAGGCCAAGATGGCCAAACTTCATCTCTATTACTTTGGACAAATTGTCAGGAAGGACGAGTCCTTGGAGAAGGATATCATGTTTGTTAAGGTAGAGGGTCAGAAAAAAAGAGGAAGACCCCCAACGAGATGGAATGGCCAAGTGGCAGCATCGATGGACTCAAGTGTGGCAACAGCAGTGAGTTTGGCCTAGGATCGGGCAGTGTTTCATTCTGCTGTGCATAAGGTCGCTATGGGTCAGTACCGACTAAATGACAACTAACAACAACAACAAGCGTGATAGTTTCTTTCATTTTTGTAACACTCTTGGTTTCTTGTAGTCGTGTTTTGTAGTTTTATTTGTATAGGTCCTTTGTTTTGCTGGTTAGATTTATTCCTAAGCATTTAATCTTTTGGGTGGTGTAGTATTTATTTCCTGATTTCCTTTCCAGAGTTTTATTTATTAATATGGAGGCATCCAGCTGATTTTTGTGTATTGATCTTGTACTCTGCCACTTTGCTGAATTTTTCAATGAGTTCCTTTTTTTTTTGCTGAGTTTTTGGGAATTTCTATGTATAGGATCATATCATCTGCATATAGAACGTTTTACTTCTTTTTTGCCAATTTGTATGCCATTGATTTCCCTTTCTTTCCTTATAGCTTAGTTAGACTAAGACTTCTAACATAAAGTTGAATAGAAGTGGTGGTAAAGGTCATCCCTGTCTGATTCCTGTTTGCAAAGGGAATGCTTTCAGTTTCTCTCCATTGAGAGCAATATTGGCAGCTAAGCTTGTATATATATGCCCTTAGTTATGTTGAGGAGTCCT
>NW_006408583.1:15802452-15803569 GCF_000296735.1 Chrysochloris asiatica
ATGAGGGAACATGAACTCTGTTCATTGGTCTAAAATTTTCTTTTTTAGCGATGCATTTGCCTGATTTTGGTATGAAGGTTATGCTTGATTTAAAAAATGTATTTGGGAGTTTTCCATTCTTTTCTATGTTCTGATATGGAAAATAAGGATGGTTCAATATTAGAACACATTGCAATATTTTCTAAATATTAGAAAACATTAGAAAAACAAGCAATTACATTGATTGTTTCTCTAATATTGAACCATCCTTGTCTCTGGTATAAATTTCACATGGCCATTGTGTATTATTTTTTGATGTGCTGCTGAATTCTATTAGCTAAGATTTTGTTGAGAATTTTTGCATCTCTGTTCATGAGGGATATTGGTCTAAAATGTTCTTTTTTAGTGATGCATTTGCCTGGTTTTGGTATGAGAGTTATGCTTGATTTTAAAAATGTGTTTGGGAGTTTTCCATTCTTTTCTATGTTCTGAAAAGGTTTGAGTAGGTCTCAGCTCTTCCTTAAATGTTTGCTAGAATTCACCAGTAAAGCCATTTGGGCCTGGACTTTTTTTGGTAATCTGTTCAATATCTTCTTTTGTTACGGGCCTGTTCAAGTTTTCTACTTCATTCTATGTAAGTTTCAGTAGGCTATGTTTTTCTAAAAAATTGTACACTAGTCTAGATTTTCAAATTGGTTAGAGTACAATTTTTCATTGTATTCTGTCATTATCATTTTCATTTCCATTGGTTCTGTTGTGGTGCTACTCATATTGTTTTTTATGGGTGTTATTTCATTTTCTTCTTTCTTTTTGTTAGATTTGCTAATGGTTGTTAATTTTATTAACTCTTTCAAAGAAACAACTTCTTGTTTTGCTGATTCTTTCTATTGTTTTACTGTTTTCTATTCCATTTATTTCTCCTCTAATCTTTATTGTTTCTTTTCTTCTAGTGGCTTTAGACTTACTTTGTTAGTGTTTTTTTTTTCTAATTGTTAGAGATGTTGCATTAATGTGTTGATTTTGGTTCTTTATTCTGTTTGCATATGTGCATTTGCTGATATAAGTTACCCTCTAAGCACTGCTTTTCCTGTGTCCTAAAGGTTTTGTATGTTGTGTTTTTATTTTCATTTGATTCAAG
>NW_006408583.1:15804316-15807754 GCF_000296735.1 Chrysochloris asiatica
ACCAGTTGTTCCACAGGAGAAAGAGGAGGCTTTCTGCTCTGGTAGAGATTTAAAAACATCCTCAGAAACCCTATACAAGGTCACTATGAGTCAGAATTGACTTGACAGGGCCTAACAACAACGGTATCCTCTTGTTCAATTGGTCCTTTATTCATGAGATAATGTCCTTCTTTGTCTCTTATGCCATTTTTCACCTTAAAGTCGCTTTAATCAGAAATTAATACTGCCATTCTTACTTGATTTTTATTGCTGTGAGCTTGATATATTTTTCCATGCTTTGATATATAATCTACTTTTGTTTTTGTGTACAAGGTAAGTCTCTTGCAGACAACATATTGAAGGATTCTGTTTTCTTACCCATTCTGTTTCTCTCTCTTAATGGTGCATTTAATTCATTGATGCTCTAGATAATTCGCAATAGGTATCAATTGATTGCAATCATCTTGCTATATGTTTTTTTGTGGTGTGGCTGGTTTCTTTGTTCTACATAATTTTCTATGCTGATTTTATTTTATTTGTATATTTTCTTGTCAGTTTATTCATTGCTGTTGTTTTAATGCTTATCAAATCTTTACGGGTTTCCTTTTCCTTAATTTGATGTGAAGATGTGTTAATTTTCTTTAACAATATGCTGCAATTATTAACTTTTGCCTCTGTTTAAAACAGTTTGTTTTGTCTTGAAAGCTACTTGCTTTTTTTGTCATTTGGAATTTCTGTATCTGTTATTTTACCTCTTTTGGCTTTGTAGTTGTCTTCATTATAAATTGATATGTCTGGTTCCTATTTTCAGTCTTATAGGTTTGTTTTCCTTTGGATGCTTCTATATTGGGATCGAATTCTGGGTGTTGTTGTTGTGTATGTCAGCATCAAGTTGTTGTC
Organism: Chrysochloris asiatica; assembly: GCF_000296735.1. Taxonomy (NCBI): domain Eukaryota; kingdom Metazoa; phylum Chordata; class Mammalia; order Afrosoricida; family Chrysochloridae; genus Chrysochloris; species Chrysochloris asiatica. The sequence goes on from NW_006408583.1 coordinate 15,805,196, forward strand.
TGCTGTTGTTGGTTCTCAGCCCTAAGGACTCCGTTTAGTATTTTTTGTAAAGTTGGCTTGCTTATTACAAATTCCTTTTATTTCTATGTGTCTACAAATGTTCCAATTGCACTGTCATATTTGAAGGACAGTTTTGTTGGGTATTGATTCTTGGTTGATATATTTGTCTTTCAGTTTTGTATATGTCTTCCCATTGTCTACCTGCCTAAATGGTTTCTGCTGAGAAATCAGAGCTTAATCTTAATGATTCTAAAACTTAATGATAGCTGGATCCTGCTGGCTCTCCATTCCCTTTGATGTTCTCTAGACCACCTGTAGAACAGGAGATGCACTTTAGACCACCTGTAGAGCTGTGCATGTACTCAGGTGGGGGCTGTCCACATCTCTGTTCATCAGGAGTAATGTGAGGTACTAGAAAAAACTTTGCACCTTTCCCTCTGTCAGTAAGAGGTGTGGCTCTGTGCCAACTGCCCTCTTGCCTTCGCAGCCTTCTGAGATAGTTCAAGATTGTCATGTCCCACCTGCCAGCTGGTATAGATAGTTTTTCTCCTTTTGTTGGCCTTCATGAATCTGCTTCTCCTAGTTATGACTAGTCTAGAGCTGGACAGAGCTGGCTCTGCAGATTTGGAGCAGAGCTCCCTAAACTCAGTAGCTAGGATTCATGCAGAGGGATCCCCACTCCTTTGATGGGTCTTGCAAAACCTAACTCACTTCCTTCATGTGGCTCCAAATTTCAGAGAGTGGAAGCTTCACTGGGGGTGCATGTGGGTGGGGACTAGTTACACTTCTGCTCACCAGGGAAATGTAGGGTACAAGAACACAACCATACCTTTATCTTTGTGAATTACTGTCATGTTTATGCACTGTCAATATACTGGCGTGTTTCTGAAGTCAGTCACAGAAGCTTATGATGACCATGCTGCCTCTGGTCACCAGTCTGTCAGTCTGTATTCTTTTTTTTGTTGTTGTTGTTTAGCACATCTGTTCAGTTTTCTCTCCTATTAAGCATTCAGTCCACTTCACTTTCCCTTCATATGAAGTTCAGGGTTCACAGAACTATCACCTGCATCTGTTTCATTTGATTTTTCATATTTGTTGTTGTTGTTAAAATCCAGCAGGTCAGTTCCAACACATATCTACACTGTGTAGGGTTTCTGAGGAGCAGCTGGTGAGTTTGAAATGCCTACCTAGTGGTTTCCAACTGACATCAAGATGGAGTACTCATTCTGTGGTGCCACACCCGTACTCCTTTGGTTGTAGCTTCTCTGTGATGTTTTTGCTCAGTCAACTATCTTGCCGCCTTCCCTGCAAATGTCTTTTTTTTTTTTTACATATTTATTGACAACTATATAAGTGAACCTGACAGATGGAATACACAGGCATTCAATTGACTATATCTGTGGATAGGTACGATGGAGAAACTCAGTGTCATTAACCAAAACAAGACCTGGGACCAACAGCGTAACAGACTATCAGCTGCACATATGCAAACTCAAATTGACACTAGGAAAAATAGAAACAAGTGAATGAGAGCCAAGGTATGAACTTGATTATATACCACCTGAATTTAAAGACCAATTCAAGAATAGATTTGATGTACTGAACACTAATAGCTGAAGCCCATATGAGCAATAGTATGACATCAAGGACATTATACATGAAGAAAGGAAAAGGTCATTAGAAAGAGAGGAAACAAAAAAAAGCAAAATAATGTCAAAAGAGTCTCTGAAATTTGCTGTTGTATCTAGAGTAGCAAATGTGGATGGACAAAATTATGAAGTTAAAAAACTGAATGAAAGATTTCAAATGGTGATTTGTGAAGACAAAATAAATTATTATAATGCAATGTGTAAAGATCTGGAATTAGAAAGCCAGAAGCTTTCTAAAATACATGTTCAATATTTATCAAGCTTAAAAAAATGTTCAAGCCTCAAGTTGCAATATTAAAAGACTCTATGGGGAAAAAAAAAAAAAAATAGAAAAAGTGAAGAAGCATCAAAAGATAGAAGGAATACACACAGTCACCATACCAAGAAGAATCAGTAGGCCTTTAACCATTTCAGAAGGTGATATGTATCAAGAACCAATACTACTGAAGTAAGAAGTCCAAACCACACTGAAGGCGTCAGTAAAAAACAAAGCTATAGCAATTGACAGGATGCCAACTGAAATGTTTCAACAAAGTGATACAGCACTGAAAGCACTCACTGGTCTAGGCCAAGAAACTTGGAAGATAGCTACCCAGACGGCCAACTGGAAGAGAGTCCGTTGTTTAACCAGATAGGCATTGCTAACAAATAAGACTCCAGGAAGCAAAAGAATATCAACTGGGATGTTTCAACAACCAGACTTTACATGATTCCATTTTTCCATGAATGTTTTAATGCCTATTTGTGTGAATAGGTGTTGTTTTTATAGGAAACAAAAGAGAATTTTCACAGTGGATAAAGCAAAAATAGTAAACCACCCAAAATGATCCTTGAAAACTTGCATCATGGGTGAAAGCCTTAGTTTATTATGTTGGCTAAAACCATTTGTAACATGAAGGATATAGCTTTT
>NW_006408583.1:15808413-15811010 GCF_000296735.1 Chrysochloris asiatica
GATTTTTGTTTTCTTGACATTGAGATGTAATCCATATCGAAGGCTGTGCTCTTTGATCTTCATAAGTAAATGTTTCAAGTCCTCTTCACTTTCATTTTAATAGATAGGTCCTCTTTTTGGGCAGAAGTTTGGGGGAGTATTTAGTTATGTGACCTCTGTCTTTCTAAATAGTGACACCAGCTGTTGTCTTCAGGAGTTCACCTCCCTTTGTGGGGTAGCTGTTGAAGTATCAGCCATTACAGTCTCCTTTGAACCCCGGCTTACTAGCCTTCTTTAAATTGGCAAGAGCAACCTTTACTTTCTGCATCACTTCCAGATGGAAATGTTCAGGCCCCTTCTCTGTAGCAAGCAGAATTGTCTCCCTGTGTACCCTGACTACTGCTACTTGTAGTCCTGCTGTAGCATCTTAGAATAAATGTTGGACCTCAGGAGTGGTTTGAACTGCAAGGTCAGCAGTTCAAATTTACCAGCTAGCTCCTCAGAAACCCGATACAGGGTCGCTATGAGTTGGAACCAACTCAACAAGATAGTTTTCAAGAGTGTAACACGTTCTTCTCAGTATTGGACGCACTTAGTGTTTGTTTCTGCTGTTGTTATAAGTATATTACCCTTGCTGCCATGACTGCTTCTCATTTAGGATCCTTGGCAGTGGCTTATTGAAATGTCTCCTTAACCAGACACTCCCCAAGTATAAACATGCTCTAGGGCTTCCTTCAATCATTCTCTTCTCAGTATTTGCATCACTATCAAACCAACATTATAAAAGGCATTTTAACAATTTATTCCCAATTCTTGGCCTTAACCCAGTAAATGTATTTATTTTGTCTTATTTCCTCCCAGTCATTTATCATATACATGCAACTATTACAGTTGTAACAGCAATGCAGAGGAAATTATTTACCTTTTATATTTCACTGAACATAATTTAATAAATAATTTAATTTTCTGTATAGTCACCATCATTAGAATTTTCATTGCTGCAAGCTATTTTACTAATTTAATATAGTATTATTTCATTATGCTCAGCCTTCCATTTTATTCACATTATACTCCTTTTGTTTGCATTGAAGTACTGAATGCCTTTGAAATACTCTGTATTATTAATGTAACCATTCTTTCCTAATTTTTATTCAGGACCTATTTATTCCAGAAAAATTGTTCACTCAGAAGAATTTTTTGATTAATCCTTCCAGTTTATAGAGGAGGTATGTTTTATAAGTCGTGTATATAGGTTTCATGCTGTGGGTTAATGCACTGGACTGCAAGTTCAGATGGAACTGCAAGGTTGGCGGCTGGGTGCACAAGTCACTCCTCATAAACCTAAACTCTATACGAGGCCACTACTAGTCGGAAACAACTCAACAGCACTTAGCAACAACATACATATATTCATAAACCAAAGTACTTTTGAAGAGATCATCACAATGCACATATGTCAATGGATGATTGCCATTTACTAAGCCTAATGACAGCATAAGTGTATTCTGTCATGATCATTGGAGTCTTGGTGTGGCGCTGTGGATTAATGCACTGGACCGCAAGGTTGCTTTGAACAGCAAGATCGGCGGTTCAAGCTCACCAGCTACTCCTTGGAAACCCTTTACAAGGTTGCTATGAGTCGGGACCCACCTGATAGCACTTAACAACAACAACAATCATAATCATTGTCTGTCAGGGCTTTCTAAAGAAACCTTATTCTGAAATGATCTATCTTTATGTTTATTTTTTTTTTTTTAATGTTGAGATGACTTAATTTTATCCTGGGTAGTTACTTTAGAAGGGCTTGCTTTTTCTTCTCAGAATTGTTCCAGTCATTCTTGAAAGAAAGCTTAATAAATAACAACTAGAAATTTCAGACCCAATTTGCATATTTCTGCCTTAAGAAATGGAGTCGTCTGTCCCGGATAGAGGTGGATGTAATTACAGAGGGAAATCGGAGCACAAGCGGTATGTTGGTGGTTGAAAAAAGCTTTACTGATTGAGGCTGGGATTTAACATACTATGTTTTTTAATTCTGTTTTGATTTTCACTTTAAAGTCTTAAAAAACTACTAAGCTATGGACTACAATAGTAAGATAAATTAGGCAGCTGTATATAAAATGGCTGATGTAGAATGTCCTAGAGATGTGCATATCTTAGGGTTCTAAATTAAGTAGAAGAGACATTTATTGGGAGGGACTCAGGTTAGCTCACAAATTGGCAGGAAGGATGGAAACTACCAGAAATCATGGGAGTCTCACAAACCAGCGTGGAAATAGCTTCTGGACCATGATAATCCCCTCCCTTTGCTGTGGGAGAGAATAGTAGACATTAACACATGGCCCTCCTAAAAAAGACCCACAATGTGCAATAGAGTGCGGATGACAGAAGCAGTGAGAAGACACAGGGCAGTCTAATATGTATTCACTACAGAGATAAATCAAGGAGCTCTGGTAGCGTAGTGGTTACGAATCGGGCTGCGAACCTAAAGGTCAGCGGTTCGAAACTACCAGCCGCTCCGCGGGAGAAAGATAAGGCTTTCTACTCCCGTAAGGATTTACACCCTCGGAAACCCTGTACAGGGTCGCTATGGGTCGGAACCGACTCGACGGCACTTA
>NW_006408583.1:15811490-15831472 GCF_000296735.1 Chrysochloris asiatica
TTTTTTTTGTCTTTTTAAAAATATGAACAGAAGAAGCAACGCTGTAGAAATGTTATCACTGTAACCGATAGAAGAGAGGGGAGAAAGAATGAAATATGACTTGGAGATTATAAATCTGGTTGTTGTTCAGGTGAATGAAAAATGTGGACTAAAGTTCAAGGCAGAGTATTGAAAGTATATTTTAGGACTCAGTTTTTAAATTGTTGTTATTAGATGCTGTCCAGTTGATTCTGAATCATAGTGACCTTATGTACAACAGACCAAAACACAGCCGGGTCCTGCTCCATCCTCACAACTGTTGCTACATTTGAGCCCATGGCTGCCGCCTCTGTGTCTGTCCACCTTGCTGGAGAGTTTTCCTCTTCGTTGTGGAACCTCCAATTTAGCAAGCATGATGTCCTTCTCCTGGGACTTGTCCCTCTTGATAACATACATGGTCAAAGTATGAGAGACAGATTTTACCATCCTGCCTTCTAAGGAGCATTCTGATTGTACTTCTTCCAACACAGATGTGTTTGTTCTTTTGGCAGTCCATGGGGTTTTCAATATTCTTCTCCAACACTATAATTCAGATGCAGTGATTCCTCTATGATCTGCCTTATTCATTGTCCAACTTTCACATGCATGTGAGACTACTGAAAATATCATGGCTTGGGTCAGGTGAGCTTACTCCTCAAACTGCTATCTTTGCTCTTTAACATTTTAAAGAGGCCATGTGAAGAAGCTTTGTCTCACGCAGTATGTTGTTTGTTTTCTTGACTGCTGCTTCCAGAAGTGTTGAGCCAATAGCCATATTCTAAACCATGAACTAGGCTAATATTATTATAAGAGAAAATTCAGAGTGCATGGAGAAGTAATGATTTTTATATTTAATAAGAAGACCACATATGATACAGAAAAGAAATTATTTTTGCTCCTATCTACAAAATAATTGTGTCCTTAAGAAAGAACGAATGCAGCTTTCATTTTACACTTCTATGTCTTTTATGTAGTCCTTGTGTGGGTTCAAATTTTGTTTGGCATCTGAGAGCTTAAACTTTGAATTAGTGCTTAAAGACATGCAATGAGTTATTATTTACAAGATGTTGAATTATTTGCTGAAATTTTGTAGGTCTTCAATTCCTTCATCTATCAAATGGGAATACTATTACACGCTTACAAGAGTTGTTTTCAGAATCATATAAGATCACTCTTGAAGCACATCTAGTACATTGCTCAGCAGTATTCTAATTGTAATTTTAATGAAAAAAAATAACATCAAAGATTATCTTTCAAATGCTTTCCATTATCTGACACATTTGTTAATCTCCTCAACACCCACATTTATCAGGCAATTTATATTTGAATATAATAGAAATAGATCTGATATTTTGAAGATTGCCAACAAAAAGTCCTGCTTGGTTAGCTGCTATAGTATTTGATGTGAAGACATTTCTACTCACATTCCTTCCTCATGAAGGTCTAATATCTCCTGGGAGTCTAGGCCTAGGATCTAAAAAGTAAACATGGAAGCAGTAATAAAACTCAGGGCAGAGATCAAATCCACAGATCTAAAAAAAATGATACTAATCCCATCTTGTGTATATGCATTTATTCATATTCTTCAAAGAAGTTGTGGTTATTGGGGAATTTGGAATGTCATTGTTCTATCATTAATTATTATTAATTCTTAAATTATGGAACTATGGGAAGATGTAAGAAGGCAAGGATGACAGGGAACTCCTGGAATCATAAACTGAATTATGTGTGTGAGTGTGTACAAGTGATAAGGGAGAGGGAAATAACAATTCAAAATCATTTAAAAATAGTTTCATTTTTGAAAATATACTTCAAGGTTTTAACATAAATCTATACATATTATGTAGTAATTTTCAAATACCACTTAGTGAAGATGAGACATCTAAAATTAAAAATTACCTGGACATTGAAATTGTCAAAAGTTTTCAAAGTTTTGCTTCATACGTCATTGGTTTCCTTCAGTAAAATTGATATAAATAGTTTCCTTGTGTGGTACAGGGAATTATTTGCAATGGCTTTTCTACCCAAAGTCTTTCTAACTCCCACAAATGACTGGGTGAAGGCAAGCAAATGAAGTATATGAAATTCTCTGATGGCATTAGTCACGTTTGCCATTCCAGCTGGGTATAAAACTACCCATCTCACAGACTAGAACAAAGGATGTCACTACCATCAAGAAAAAAGAGCCCAGAATGGAGTGTGTCCTTTAGACTCTAAGTTCCCTATTTGAAGAAGTGGTGGTAGCAGAGGGTTAATAACCAAAAGCATGAGACAGAGCAGAGAAAAGCAGCGGACTTCCCAGTCCTCAGAGTAAGTAGAACTGAGTGCCTTGGAGCAGAAGTCTTCCCTGTGAAGTGGGGTGCCTTCAGGCACTTAATCAGGGAAGATAGGTCTGCTTACAGAGCTAGAGCTGGGAACCCTATAGCTAAGGCTTATGGAAGAGTAGCATGACCACTGAATATTTACTGGCAGAACTAAAGGAGCTTTGTAACACTTGCCTGAGCAGGGCAGAGCCCAAGGGGTTATATGTATTCTTCATGTTATTAGTGTTGTCAAGTCTGTTCCAAGTTAAAGTGATCCTATAAAAAAATGAAAAAAACACGGCCTGGTCCAAGCATAATTGTTACACATCAACACATTGCTGATGCCACTGTGCCAATCCATCTCATGGACATGCTTCCTGTTTTTCACTGACGCTCCACTTTAGCAATCATGATGCCATTCTCCAGGGAATTGTCCCTCCAGCAATATGTATAAATTAGGAGAGATGAAGTCATGCTTCTAAAGAGCATTCTGTATGTAATTCTTCCAACACAAATTTGCTTGTCTTTTCATCTGTGGTACTTTTAATATTCTCTTCCAACACCATAACTCAAATGCATCAATTCTTCTGTGGTTTTCCTTACTCATTGTCCAAATTTCACATGCATATAAGGCAATTTAAAATAATATGGCTTGGGTCAGGCACACCTTAGTCCTCAAACTGACATCTTGGCTCTTTAACACTTTAAAGAGATATTGTACAGCAGATTTGCCTAATAAAATACGTCAATTGATTCTTGACTGCTGCTTCCATGAGTGTTGATAGTGGATCCAAACAAAATGAAGTCTTTGACAATGTCAATCTCTTCTCCATTTATGTTGATGTCATTTATTGACTATTTTATTCTAGCCTATGATACGCGAGATGATACAAGCTGTTATTTCTAAGTCAAGGATTTTAAGAAGTTGTTTGCTTTCAAGTTCTCTTTCTCTTCCTTTAGTTGTGTAGAGATGATTGCAAGGTACTGAGATTGGCAGGACAACCTACAAGAAGAAAGGAGTTCAGATCTTTTAATGAAAGGGAGGAGGGATGCCAACCAATCACAGTTACAAGGACTGTTACAAGCTAAAAATAAACCTCTACTATGCCTGATCCAAGGAGCTCTGGTAGCGTTCTGGTTACGAATCGGGTTGCTAACCTCAGGGTCATCAGTTCGATACTACTAGCTGTTCCCCGGGAGAAAGATGAGGCTTTCTGCTCATGTAAAGATTTACAGCCTTGGAAACCCTGTATGGGGTTGCTATGAGTCTGAACTGACTCCACAGCACATAACAACAACAACAATGCCTGATCCATTATAGATTTTGGTGTTTATTTGTTACTGCAATTTAGCCTAATAGTTAACTAACACCAAACATACAACTTAAAATGGGCTGTTGCCAGGACTTAAACACATGGAATGATGCTATTTATTGGTCCATTGGTGAGGATTTATGTGTTCCTACATTGAGGTACAACCTATACTGAACGTTGTGCTGTTTGATCTTCATCAGTATTTTAAGTTCTCTTTGCTTTCAGCAAGCAAGGTTGTATCAACTGCACATCAGAGATTTTTAATGAGTCTTCCTCCAATTCTGAAGCCACATTCTTGTTTATATAATTCAGCTTCTCAGACAATTTGCTCAGTATACAGATTGAATAAGTATGGTAAATAAATACAATGCTAACACACATCTTTCTTGATTTAAAACCAATCAGTGTCCCCTTTTTCAGTAAACATACAGATTTCTCAAGAACATAGTTAGTGTAGCAGTTACAAACTGGGGTGCTAATCTCAGGGTCAGCAATTTGAAACTACCAGCTGTTCTGTGGGAGAAAGATGAGGCTTTCTGCTCCTGTAAAGATTTACAGCCTTGGACACCTTGTACAGGGTCGCTATGAGTCGGAACCAACACCATGGCACACAACTACAACATGACCACAATTAGGTGTTCTGAAATACCCACTCTTTACATTGTTATCCATAGCTTGTCATGCTACACAAAGTTGAAAACTTTTACATAGTCAATAAAGTACAGGTAAACATCTTTCTGACATTCTTGCTTTCTGTCAAGATCCATCTGCTGTCAGCAATGATAGTCCTCATTCAACATCCTCGTCTGAATTTGGCTTGAATCTTCGGCAGTTCCCTATTAATGTACTGTTGCAGTCATTTAAAAATTATCTTTAGCAAAATTTCACATGCATGTGGTATTAATGATATTGTCTGATGATTTCTGCATCCTGTTAGGTCACCTCTCTTTGGAATAGGCACAACTATGGATCTCTTTCAGTCGGTTGACCAGGTAGCCGTCTTCCAGATTTCTTGGTACAGATGAGTGAGTTCCTCCAGTGCTGCATCAGTTTGTTGAATGATTTCAGCCTTGGGCTGAAGTGTGATTCTCCTTGTGAAGTCCGAGGATGTCAGATGTGGTAGACACATCACTTTTGCGTCATAGTACCCTCACCTGCTCACTCTATCCAGTCTAAACTCTGACTATATCGGACTTTGAGTTTTCCTGATGCTTTAAGTTTTCTATGGCTCAGTGCCTTTGTGAAAACTGCTCCTACTGCTTGTTAAGTGTTGTTGAGTCAGTTCTGACTCATAGAGAACCTGATAGAGTTTCTGAGGAGTGACTGGTGGGTTTGAACCACTGAACTTGTGGTTCAAACTGACCTTTAGGTCCAAAGCATTAGCCTACAGCACCACACCAGAACTCCTTTTTAGACTCCCACAGCTTAAAAAGACCTTACCTTGATATATCAATATTTCTTAGATATATTAGTATTTCTTAGATACAAATTCATATCCAAGTTTAAATAGCTCTTCCTGGTGTAAACTCTTTGCAAGCCACATAGAATAATTTAGAGTCCTTTGTTCTTAATTTCTTTAAATTATTTTTGTAAAACTGTGTCATTTTCATGTATAATATTAACTATGGGGCTCAGCAAGCATGCAACAATTACTTGTGGAATGAAAAAATAAAGACACAAACACAAGTTAGACTTCTGATGCCTCAGATGACTTTTGATTTTGTTGGACCACATTCACTTCATGGAATATTTGCTTTTAGTAGCTGACCTTGAATCTGTAACATCAAATCTGTTGTCCTCTGAATGTGTCTTAATTGTGTACTGTATCTATAGAAGGTTGGTAGCATGGATCAAATTTATAATCATTCTCTAGTCAGCTCCTAAGCTATAGAGCATCAATTTTAGAAGCCAATATTCAAATCCATAAGACTTGTGGGAAAAAACCTATGGATTCAAGAATTCAACATGTTCTTTAAAAGAAATTAAAAAAACGTTTTTGACTATACTTACTTTCCGAATAATCATTTTTTTTCTTTCTTTGTAACAATATGTGATCTATTTTTAAAATTACAAGATGAGCAAAACAAGAAAAGAATCACTTTCTTTTCCAAGTTACTATAAATGGATAAGACTGGAATTATTAATAGTAAAATGACATCACATCTTTAGGATACTTCCTGCTCATTCAGTTTGCTTACTTTTGACAAGATAATATGACTTTTAGACTTGTGCACCTGGAAGACATACATAAATAAGAATATTAAGGACACATTAACTACTTTTTTCCCAGTAGAGAGGGAAAAGATATGTCTATCTTTTCATAAATATTTTTTAGGAATCGTTTTTTTTAAAAGTATCTATCATGGAAACAGCTAGAAAGCAGGAAAACATCAAAACAAGAAATGCCAGTCACATGTGATATCATTTAAATTTTTATCTCAGGAGCTATTTAGATTTAACATACTCTCATGCATAGGAGAGAAAAAAAATCAGCCTTTTAAAGGTGAAAAGATAACATTCAACTACTTCATGATGACCTTGTAACTTATGTTAAGTAATTCACACTTCAGTGCCAGATTTTATTTTGATTTTTAAATTTACATCAGTTTCTCCATTTAAAGACATAATCCCTCAGGCGTACCTGAAGAAAAAAATTTACCCAACATTAAACAAAATGTTGGATTCATACATGTCTTCAGTTCAGAGAAGACAGGGAGGTCATTGACAGTAAACAAGTGATTTGTTTTCTTTTGTCATTAAAAACAACAACAACAACAACAAAAAAAAAACACTAAGAATTTTTCATTTCCTATATGGTATTAAAGAGCTCTGGTAGTTAAGTGGTTACCAATCGTGCTGTGAACCCAAAGGTCAGCAGCTCGAAAACTACCAGCTGTTCCACACTGGAGAAAGATGAGGCTTTCTGCTCCCGTAAAGATTTACAGCCTCGGAAACCCTGTATAGGGTCGCTATGAGTCAGAACCGACTCCACGGCACTTAACAACAACAATATGGGTATTATTTTCATTTAAAAATTCACTTCCTTCATTTATGTATCAAAGCTGATTCTTGTATATAACACTAGTCATTGAGTGCCCCCATCCCTTGGGCCCCAATGCACATAAACTATTAAAATAACTCCTCCCCAACACAAAAACAAAAGCTCCATAAACATAGCAACAATAACTACAACTTCCAGTTTAGACGTTATAGATAAAATCTGAAGGAACTTGTAAATATTCTGAGCAAGGTCCAACTGGAAAATTTCGATTTTTTCCTCCAGGCTATCTAGCCGTGCTTATATTCTTATATTCTTCATTTATTATTAATCCAAGCCTAAAGCTACCTTTTCAATTTCAATGTTTGAATTTTCTGTGTCTTTTGTAAAGGGTAAGGAACCCCGATGATGCTGTAGAATAGCACTGGACTGTAACTGCAAGGTGGGTAATTCAACCCCACCACATGCTCTTTAGGAGAAAGATGAAAGCTACCCCCATCAACGATTTACTACCTCAGAATCCTTATACAAAGTGGGTTGGGCATTGTAAAGCCTACGTTCCAAATCTACTCATCAGCTTAAAGAAAATGAACACAGTACGAAGTTTATGTACTTTAAAATCTCATTGCACATCATGGATAATTCAATGTTACATATGATTGCAGAGTTATCTCTAAGGAACTGAACCTATCAGAATCTCAATTTGTGAAATTTAAATTCCCCTAACTCTGCCGGTTAATGCGGTAAACTGCAAAGTGAGTTTGGACGGTTAAGGCTGGCAGTTCCAACTCAACAGCTGCTTCTCGGAAACTCTGTACGCTGTACACGGTCGCTATGAGTCGAATCCCGACTTGACGGCACTTAGCAGCAACGACATATGCAATATGCTCCTTTAGACAACTGGATCAGCATGCTCATTATTCAATGAAAGAAGAACAGTTTACAGAACAAAATTATGTTGTTGTTAAGTACTGTCAAGTCGATTCTGACCCATAGCGACCCTGTATAGGGTTTCCAAGGAGCAGCTGGTGAGCTTGAACGGTCGAGCTTGCAGTTCAAACGGCTTTGCAGTCTGTTGCATTAACCCACAGCACCACACCAGGACTCCCATAAAATTATATATATATATACACACACACAAAATAAGAACACATTAACTTTTTAACTTTATATATTTTTTCATTGTTAAATAAAGTACCTGCTTTTTACCTCAAGACATAGGTTTTGCTTGCTGTTACCTGTGGCTCAATCAGCCCACATCTCATAGTCTCATAGGACTCAATGCATAGCAATAGAAAAATAAATAAGCACTGCCTGATCCCATGCGGTCCTCACGATCTGTTGTGCATCAGTCTGTGGTGATTCATAGAGTATGCAATGGCTAATTTTTGGAAATAGGTCTCCAGACCTTCTTTCTAGTCTGTCTTAGACTTGATGCTCTAATTAAGCCTGTTTAGCATCTACCATTGATTGAATTGTGTCCCCCAAAATATGTGTCAATTTGGTTGAGACATGATTCTCAATGGTTTGCGATTGTTGTTATTAAGTGCCATCAACTCAGTTCCGACACATATCAATCCTGTACAGGGTTTCCAAGGAGTAGCTGGTAGATTTGAACCATCAACCTTGTGGTTAGCAGTTTAATGCTTATCCTACAGCACCAAACTGGAACCTAGTTATGTAATGATGTAATGTGACAGTTATAACTCCCATGATGCAATCTGATCTAATAGACCAATAAAAGGATTAAAGATCAATTGCAATAACCTTAATCTCATCACAACCTTGATCCCATGTAAAGGAGTTTCTCAGGGGTGTAGCCAGAAAAATCTTTTAACTTATAAAGATAAAAGTTTAGAGAGGTGACCAGAAATAAGAGCACATATTACCACCAAGAAAGAGTCAGGAGTGGAGTCCAACCTTTAGACCTGGGATCTCTGAACTGTAAAGCTACTTTTTTGTTGTTGTTAGGTGCCATCAAGTCAAGTCAGAACCTACTCATAGAGACATTATGCACAACAGAAGGAAACACTGCCAAGTCCTGTGCCAACCTCACAATCATTGCTACACTTGAGCCCATTGCTGCTGCCACTGGAGACAATCCATCTCATTGGGGCTCTTCCTCTCTTTCTTACTAACCACACTTTACTAAGCATGATGTGATTCTAGAGGGACTGGTCCCTTCTAATAATATGTCCAAAGTATGAGAGACAAAGTTCAGCCATCCTGGCTTCCAAGGAGCACTCTGCTATACTTCTCCCAATATAGATTTCTTTGTTCTTTTGGAGGTCCATGGTACTTTTTATATTCTCCTCTAACACCATAATTCAAGTGCATCATTTCTTCTATGGTCTTCTTTATTCACTGTCCAGGTTTCATATGCATATGACTTTATTGAAAATACCATGATTTGGGTCAGTTGCATCTTAGTTCTCAAAGTGATATTTTTCCTCTTTAACATTTTAAGGAAGTCTTGTGAAGCAGATTTACCCAATGCAATACATCATTTGATTTCTTCACTGCTGCTACCAAGAATGTTGATGGCTGAACTGAGCATAAGGACTTCATTCTTTGACAACTTCAATCTTTTCTCCATTTATATAATTATTATTTATTGGTCTAATGGTGAGTATTTTTATTTTCCGTACATTGAGGTGCGTCCCATACCCAAGGCTGTGGTCTTTGATTTTCATCAGTAAGTATTTTAAATCCTCATCACATTCAGCAAACAAACTGTATCATCTGCATATCAAAAGTTGTTAATGAGTCTTCCTCTAATCCTGATGCCATGGTCTTCTTCATTTAAAACAGCTTCTGGAATTGTTTGCTCAGCATACATATTGAATAAGAATACAACCCTGGGGTACACCTTTCCAAATTTTAAACAATTCATTGTTCCCTTGTTCTGTTTGAACAACTGCCTCTTGGTCTATGTACAGGTTCCTGATGAGCACAATTAAGTGTTCCAGAATATTCATTCTCTGTCATGTTGTCCATATCTTGTCATGATCCACACAATTGAAAGTTTTATCATAACTAATGAAACACAGGTAAAAATGTTTCTGGTATTCTCTGTTTTCGGCCAAGATCGATCTGCCATCAAAATGAGATATTGGTCATTTTGAATCAGACAATCATGTGGTTTATAATTATGGGAACATGAAGTTGAAGAGAAATGATATCACATTTATCTAATAAAAGAACATTTAAATATCTCTTTTGAAATACAATGCCATCTGTGATAGGGTAATATCCAAGCACCTACAAGGAATTCCAATTAATAAAACTATTATTCAAATTTACACAACAGTCACTAAAGCCAGTAATGATGAAATTGAAGAGTTCCTCATTCTAAAACTGATCAACCATGCAATCAATATGTATTAATAATTACTGGTGACTGGAATGTGAAAGTTAGAAACAAAGAGGAAGTGTTGACTTTTGGAAAGTATGTCCTTGGTGGAAGACACAATACTGGAGATCCATGAGGGAATTTTGCAAGACCAATGACTTACTTTTCTTTTACAAATACCTTTTTTCAACAATCTAAATGGTGACTATATCTGTGTCCCTCACCATTTGAAATACACAGGAATCAAATTCACTACATCTCTGTGAAGAAACAATGGAGACCTTCAATATCATTATTCTAAACAAGGTCAGGGTGGAACAGACCACCAATTTCTCATATGCAAGTTTAACTTGAAGCTGAAGAAAGTTAAAACAAGTCTATGAGAGCCAATATATGAACTTTAGTATATGTCATGTGAATTTAGACACCAACACAAGAACAATTTTGTGAATTAGACATCAATAATTGAAGACCAGAGAGTTGTTGGATGATACCAAGAATATCATACATAAGAAAGCAAAAAGTCATTAAAAAGTCAGAAAAGAAAGAAAAGACCAGATTAGATGACCAAAAAGACTCTGAAACTTGATCTTCAGCATAGAAAAGTTAAAGTGAATAGAAGAAATGAGGAAGTTAAAGAGCTAACCAGAAATTTTCAAAAGCAGGTCCGGAAGACAAAGTTAAGTATTATAATGAATTGTGCAAAAACTTGGAGGTAGAAAATGAAAAAGGAAGAATGCATGTAACATTTCTCAAGCTAAACGAACTGAAGAAAAAAAAATCAAGCTTCAACTTGAAATATTGAAGGATATTGGATGAAAAAAATTGGTTTGAAATGGAAGGTTGGCAGTTCAAACCCACCTCCTTGGAAAGCCTACATAGGGTCGCTGTGAGTCGGAACCAACTGGGCAGCACTTAACAAAACAACCAGGGAAAATGAATGGAATGATGAATAAAGCAGACCCTAGAAGAATTGATGCAGTGGAGTTACAGTGTTGGAAAATAATACCAAAAGTACCATGGACTGCCAGAAGAAGGAACAAAACTATATTGGAAAAAAGCACAGCCAGAATTCTCCTTAGAAACCAGGATGGTGAGACTTCATCTTTCATACTTCAGACATATTATCAGCAGGGATGTGTTCCTTGAAAAGGACGTCCTGCTTGGTAAAGTGGATGGTCAGCGAAGAAGAGGAAGATCCCCAAGGAGATGGAATGGCACAGTTGCAGCAACAATGGACTCAAGTACAACAACTGTGAGGATGGCTCAGGACCTGGTAGTGTTGCATTGTGTTGTGCACAGGGTCACTGTGAATCTGAACTGGTTACAAACACCAAACAGCAACAACAGTGGGAATATTGAATGATGCAGAAAGGATCAGATGGAGATGTAAGGAATACACAAAATCACTGAACCAAAAGGAAATAGTGGATGTTCCACTCAGGTCAGTGATGTCATCCTGGCACTATCAAAGTGGCTGACACCAAAATGAACCCAGGATCTGTGCTGGCAGCTAGCAGGTCAGCATAGCAAGGGGTGGGGCTGCCATGGTCTAGACTTCACTTGGATTGTTGTCAACCTATAGGCATTGGCCCATTGGAGAGGGGAGTAACTGCAGGGAGCCCGAAGGGGTAGGGCTGAGGGTGGACCCCACAATCCACTGCTTGCCATGGGGTGGCAAGGATGGTCATTTCACCCATGAGGGGAGGGAGGTGGTGTTCACCCATGTAGAAGGAGTTTCACCCATGAGGGGAGGGAGGTGGTGTTCACCCATGTAGAAGGAGTTGACACATGAGCTACCACACAGAGTGATACCAACCCTTGTAACACTATCTGTTCCATATTTAGACTAAAATTTGCACCTGATTTAAAATCAAATGCACCACAGTTTTTAGAAGGCTGGCTTATAATAGAAAGTTTAATACCATTGTTGTTGTTGTTGTTAAGTGCCGTTGAGTTGATTCCGACCCATAGTGATCCCTGTATACGGTTTCCGAGGAGCAGCTGGTGAGCTTGAACTGCCAACCTTGCAGTTCAAATGGTTTTGCAGTCTGGCACATTAACTCACAGCACCATAGGATATATAAACTAATATTTAAAAGATAAGACATTTTAAATTCAATATATGTTTGCTATACACAAAAATGTGTATGTAGTTAAATTTCTGAGTAGAAATATTAAAATCTTTAAAGATGAAGACATCCACAATCTTTGTTTGCATAAGAAGGATATTATAATTTGGTAAATAAAATTACGAAGTATATGTTCACTATAGCCAAATCTAAGTGTATTTCTATTTCATAGTTAAGTAATAAAGAATATTTCTACCAAGAAATGTGATCCACTGAAATTTCTATTCATATTTCTTGACTTAAGCTATGAACTTAATTGAAATAGCATTTATAGCAAAATCAGATAGTTTATTTTTTGAAAGAATTAAGTTCTAAAAGCTTTACTTTCAGTCTACAGATTGGATGAAAAATATCAAATCTTTATTAAATTAAAAAATCAATTTATGTATTGCATTTGGCATATCTGCTGCATAAAACCTCTTTAAAGCGTTCAAGATCAAAGAGACCAGTTTGAAGTCTAAAGTGCGCCTGACCCAAGCCATGGTATTTTCAGTCATCTCATATGCATGTGAGAGTTGAACAGTGAATAAGCAAAACCACAGAAGAATTGATGCATTTGAGTTATGATGTGGGAAAAAGATATTGAACGTACCAGGGACTGCCAGAAGAACAAACAAATGTGTATTGAAAGAAGGACAGCCAGAATCCTTCTTAGAAGTCAGGATGGCTAGACTTCATCGCTCATACTTTGGATATATTATTAAGAGGGAAGAGGCCTTGAAGAAAGATAGCAAGCTAAGTAAAGCGGAGGGGCCCAGAAAAAGAGGCAGATCCCTCACAAGATGGACTGACACCGTGACAGCTGCAACGGACTCAAGAGTAACACCAGTTTTGAGGATGACACAGGACTGGACAATGTTTCATTATGTTGTGTATAGGGTCACTGTGCATTGGAATCGACTTGAAGGCACCTATCAACAATAACATATGTAGTGTTTTTCACATTTATATAGAATGGTCTCTTTAGATGTTTAAAATGTTTTTCTTTTGCTAATAGAAACAACACATTAACAGCGTTCTCTTTATGGTTCCTAAAATTCACACAGAAACTTAAACAGTGTGTCAACTTATAAGAATAGTCACTCAGTACAAATGAAACATCATGTTTCACAGGATGATATAGAAATACACGTTTTTACTGCAGCAAGTGTTAAATCATGGTCTTCAGGTACAGTTTCTCTAAATACTTACTAACTCTGGAATAGTTGCTGCTGATTCTTCAGCAGATGTGATGATTCTTCAGCCACTCCACTTTCTTTATGGTCATTGATCTATGGTGGATGGAACAGTTAAAACCACATTCTGTCCAACAACATGAATCCAGTATATAATGGTTTTCATTAATTGTGATTTATTATTTTTTAAAATGAATTACTACCAAAATATTTGTTGAAACAATCAAGGCTCATCACACTACAAAATATGAAGGTGAGTCAAAAATTATCCAGAATCTGGCTGTAGAATTTATTTTAAACAACTTTTACAAAAGAAAACGACATCATTTTTTTGACATAATCTCCTTGCTTTGCAATACACTTTGTCTAACTGTCAACAAGTTTTCACATTCCCTTATTTAAAAAAATGCTTGAGGCTGAGCTGTGAGCCATGAATGTACTGCTGTCTTCATTTCTTTATCAGAGGTGAATCTTTGTTCCTCCAAGGGCTGCTTTCAAGGGATCAAACAGATGAAAATTGATGAAGTAAGATCAGCATTATAGAAGGATGTTTTAACACCTCAAAACCAAGTTTTTGCAGAGTGTCAACAGTGTGGGTGGAGGTATGTGGACGTGCATTGTCATGCAAGATCACAAAGCCCTTGGATAGCAGTTCTTTGTGTTTAATTTAAAGTTTGGGCTTAGGTTCTCCAGTTAGCATCTCACTGTAAGGAGCACTATTGATTGTTAAAACCTTTTCCTGATGGTTTCCAATACTGTCCCTTGAGAGTCCCAGAAAACTGTTAAGCATCAATTTTCCAGCTGATGCTTATGACTTTGGAGCTTTTTCTTGGTCGGTGATTGAGGATGTTTCTACTCCATACTCCGCCGTTTACTCTCAAGCTCCTAGTGATGAATCCATGTCTTGTCACCAGTAAAGATTTTTTTAAAGAAACTTTTACCTTCCTTTTAATATTGGTCCAAATTTTGTTTGGATGTCCAAACACTTCTGTTTATTTTCTTTTGTGAGTTATTTTGGTACTCTGCTCACAGATTTTCGAATCCCAAATCTGCCTTGGATTATTTTATAGGCAGATTCTTTAATGGCTGATTTGCAAATGATTTGCCACATAATCCATTGTCACTGATCTATTCAACCGAATCATTTCCTGTGAATGCTAAATAGTGTCATCAGCTGTGGACAGGGACAAGTGTTTTAATATAACTGGAGCGTGGAGAATTTTTAACTCACCCTCATAAATAGTTATAGGTTTATGCCAAACAATAAGTGGCCAAAAGTAAGAATTTCCAGATAAATTTTTGTGTACCTTAATATAAGTTTTATCAACCTCTTTTCAAACACATGTTTTACATGTTTCATAATCTGCAATCTCCCACAGATCTCATCAATTTTTTCAACTGATTGCTTGGCAATTTCATCCACTTTACAGGTCAGGACGTGGATCATCATGCAATCGTTGGTTATACTAAATGGCAGGCAGGGATTGCAGTATTGAAGTCAACTCAGAAGCTGTTCTTAGTTGCTTGAGACTGAGAACGTTTCATTTTTTTGGTGTGTTGCCCTTCCAAGGATAATTTTGCTACTTTACATATGTTATTGTTGTTGTTATGTGTTGTGAAGTTGGTTCCGACTCATAAAGTCCCTGTACAGGGTTTCTGAGGCTGTAAATCTTTACGGGAGCAGAAAGCCTCCTCTTTCTCCCGCGGAACAGCTGGTAGTTTCAAACTGCTGACCTTGCTGTTTGCAGCCCAATTCGTAACCACTACGCTACCAGAACTCCTTACTTTACATATAGGGATGACTTATTGTTGGCCATTTTTAAGGTTTTGAGTCGGGCTACTTATTTCAAGGTCGCTGGGAGTCAGAACCAACTCCACGGCACATAACCACTAACTACCACCAAAGTGAGTGCATACATGCTGCATATTGATCTCAAACACCACAGCAGAGATGGAAGTACAATTGGGGTTTTCCAAACCCTTTGAAATTTATTTTGAAAGCAATTGTTAATAACGCTATTTCATTTATAAAAAAACTGGTATGAGTCTAACCTGTATGAGACCCTGGATCTGGAGGCTTCATGTTTGACTTCCGGGCAAACTGGAACATGTGGTCACTCGACTTCATAAACATCTTGACGCTCTCACTCCTTTTAGCCCCAACTTTGTTCACATTGATCTCTATATGAGTTATGATAGGCGAAATTACTGTAACAAATAGACTGAAGATATAAAACGATTTGATTACATTAGATGGTACTTTTCATTCATTTAACAGTTCAAGTTAGTGAAAGAATGGCTCTCCACCATGCAAGAACTCAGGTATTTATGCTTTTTTCTCCTTAGGACTTTGCATTTCCCAAATGCCTTGCTGACAATATCATCCAGTTGTAGAAAGGACACATCTATAGGGAGGAAACATAACTGTTTCATTAAAGTTTTGGTTTGGAAAATGGAACCCTGCTGATGCACTGGAGAAAGCAGCGGCTCAAACCCAGAATCCTAAAGATTTACAACCTCAAAAGGCCTATGAAGCAGTCCTACTCTGTCCAATAGGGTTGCTTGCTGTGAGTCTGAATAGAATCCATGGTTGTGAGTTTGGCTTGGTTTTGATTTTGGTTTGAAAAAGGCAGATGTAATTCTCCATTAAGGCCTCAGCCACAGAGACACATAAAATAGTTGAGATAAGAAAATGCAGTATAGATATACACAAAGAAAAGGAGTCTATAGATTTTAGTGAGTGCCTAAAATCTCTGACAGAGGTGACTCTTGTGACTTCTGGTCATCAAATAGAATTTCACCTTCTGAGAAAGAGTGGCAACCTGAAGTTGTGCCTTGTGTGTCTGCTGTAAGCATCTACCTCCACATTCAAGATTGCTTGGAGACTCACGTTTCTCTCTATTCATTAAAATTGTTTCCTCATAGCCTGAGACCCTATAGTCAAATACATGTCAGCTGCCCCCTCCCCACCCCCCAGACACCTTACTATTAATTTCAAAGGTTGGAGCAAGGACATGATTGCTGAAATAAAAGTTCTCATTAAAAAAATAAACAAAAATAATCAGCAGTCACTACTTTATACCAACCCTGGAGCCTCATGGGAAGGCACTGTGAAGACCTACAGCCTTGGCAAAGGAAGAATGTCACTGACTAGATGGGAGCTGTGCTTCTGAGAACTTCATTCTTATTCATTTTCCAACATGACCAATTAAGTTGACAATTGGAGAGCATGCCCGCTTCTGAAGATGTATAGCTTTTGCATCCTAATACTTGTTTTATGTTTTAAAGATTGCTGTATGGTTCAAACAATCAAAAGCTAGTTTGGTGGTGGTGATGCTGGTTGTACTGTCCAGTCAGTTCCAACTCATAGTGACCCTGGGTTTCTGAGTCTGTAGGTCCTTATGGGAGCAGAAAAACCTTATCTTTCTCCCACAGATTCACTGATGTATTCAACTGCTTACTTTGCCATTAGCAGCCCTAAGCGTAACCCACTACACCACCAGACCTCCTTCAAAGATAGTGTAGTCTTTTTCCTTTTTCCCCTAATATTATCTCAGAAACATTTTAGGCACCTGGTCTGTTTGAGTACAATCATGTCCATATACTCGTGACTAGTACCAAACTTCTTTACTAGATTAGTTTTTAATCAGGCCTTATTTATTTACTTATTTGCTTAATACCTTTCTCTTCATTGGCTGATGGCTACCTTGTCATTATCAGTCAGAACTGACTTGATAGCTCTTAACCACAACAGCAACCTTGTGCCTATCCAATACAATAGGCATGGTGGGAAAGCTTTATAATTATTCTATGTATGTTGCAGAGCTGAAATCTTGTGTAAAATGTTTAAAGTCTTAATGTCTAGTAGCTTATCAAACTTTTACTATTATATTGAGGTGTAATCCATATTGAAGGCTGTAATCTTTGCTTTTTATCTGTAAGTGCTTCAAGTCCTCTTCACTTTCAGCAAGCAAAGTTGTGTCATCTGTGCATTGCAGTCTTCCTCCAATTCTAATGCACACTCTTTTTCATATAGTCCAGTTTATAATATTATTTGTTCATCATACAGATTGAATAAGTATGGTGAAAGAATGCATCCCTGATACACATCTTACCTGGTTTTAAACCAAAAGTATCCCTTCGTTCTGTTGGAATAACTACCCCTTGGTCTATGTACACATTCAGCATATGCTCACATAAGTTTTCTGGAATTCTTTGCAGTATTATCTACAATTTGTTTTGATCCACACAGTTGAATGCCTTTGCACGGTCAATTAAACACAGGTAAACATCTTTCTGGTACTCGCTTCTTTTAGTCAAGATCTACCTGTTATCAGCAATGATAGCCCACATTCACATCCTTTCCTGAATCAAGCTTGAATTTCTGCTAGTTCCCTGTTGATGTTCTATTGCAATCATTTATGAATAATCTTTAGCAAAAATTTACTTGCATCTGATATTAATGATATTGCTTGGTAATTTCTGCATTTGGTTGCATCACCTTGCTTTGGAATTGGAACAAAGATGGACCTCGTCTATTCAGTTGTCAGGTGCCACTCTGTGTAAATGACACAGAAGATCTTATTGTCATTGAGTTAAAATTACTCCTTTATGTTTGTTTGTTTTTTGAGTCATGAATGCTAAATATTGGGATGGGGAAGATCAACATGACATGCTTTCTGACATCAAAGAGCACATCTGTTAATGTGCTGGATACTATCTTTGCTAACATTTACTGAGACAGCAGGTAGAAGTAGACAGTAGATTTTTGAAAACATTTTTTATGGCTTATGTTATATAACTAATAGGTGTTCTCACATTTTTTGTGGCCAAGTATTTTTTCTCATGAATGATGGTTCTGTTGTAGTTTAAAAACAAAACAAAACAAAGCAAAATCATCTCATTCCAAGCAACATACCCACATGAATCTGGCATTTATTTCCTGAGAACAAATTCTGGAAAAATATTATAATACTCTAGCAGTTTCTTTATGCACAACATTGGCATTTAAAAACAGTATCTAGTAAACTAAGATATTTATTAATTAATGTCTACTGATGCTGTCATCTATAAACTGAAATAAAGAAAGAAAAAGAAATAAACACACTGACATTTTTTTTCAATTCTGACCCATTGTGACCCTAGTGTGTTGTTGTTGCTAATAGGTACATAGAGTCTTTTCCGACTCATAGCAACCCTATATACCTAATCCTCACAATTGTTGTTACACTTGAGACCAGTGCTGCTGCCACTGTACCAGTCCATCTCGTTGAGAGTCTTCCTCTTTTTGTCTAATCTTCCACTTTACCTAGTACGATGATCTTCTCCAGAAACTGATCCTTCCTGATAATATGTCCAAAATATGAAAGACGAAGTCTTGACATCCTGGCTTCTAAGGAACATTCTGACTGTATTTCTTCTAGCACAGATATGTTGGTTCTTCTGGCAGTCCATGGTACTTTCAATCTTCCTCACCAACATCATAATTCACATGCATTAATTCTTCTACAGGCTTCCTAATTCATTGGTTAATTTAGCATGTATATGAGGCTATTGAAAAATACCAGGACTTGTATCAGGAGTACCTTAGTCCTCAATCTGATCTCTTTGCTCTTGGCCACTTTAAAGAGTCTTGTGCAACAGATTTTCCTAAAACAATATGTTATTTGATCTACTGACTGCTGTTTCCATGAGTGTTAGTTGTAGATCCAAGCAAAATGAGATTTTTGACAACTTCAATCTTTTTCTTCATTTATCATAATGTTATTTATTGATCCAAGTGTGATTAGTTTTGCTTCCTTTACAAAAAGGTACAAACCATATTGATGGCTATTTTAAGTCCTCTTTGCTTCCAGCAAGCAGGGTTGTATCATCTGCATATCACAGGTTGTTAACGAGTCTTCCTAGTGACCCCATAGTACTGCTACATAGGTTTTCTAAGGCTAAAATTTGTTTCAGAAGCAGACTGACATATATTTCTCCTGTGGGGCAACTGATTGGTTTGAACCACCAATCTTTTATTAGCAGTTGACATGTTAACTGCTGCATCACCCAGACTCTCTGTCACCTGTAAGTTGTACTTTACTTGACTGGTCCAGATTGCATTTTACTGAGCACCATGAGACTTCTATTTTGGCCTGATACATGGTAGAAGGTTAATAAACCAATAGAACTTCCTTTAAATGTGTTGTTGTTGGTAAGTGCCGTTGAGTTGGTTCCAACTCATAGTATCCAGTATAGGGTTTCTGAGGAATGTCTAGGTGAACTTGAACTGCTAACCTTGCCATTCAAACCGATCTTGCAATATAGCACATTAACCCAGGACGGAAGAATGGGAATCTTGCATAACACCACTACAAAACGTGTTCTTTTTTTTCTCAGGAGATTATAAGAAATGTTTCTGTGTACATCACTCATAATGACTGCTCTTTATTCATTACATCTGAAATTCTGTGACCCTGTCCAGTGTTCATGGTCGACCCAAGAAAAATGAAGTCTTTGACAACTTCAATCTTTTCTCCATTTATCATGATACTATTTATTGGTCCAATGGTGAGAATTTTTTTTTTTTCTTCTTTACACTGAGATGCAATTCATACAGAAAGCTATGGACTTTGATCTTCACCAGTAAGTATTTTAAGTTCTCTTCACTTTCAGCAAGCAAGGTTGCATCACCTGCATATCACAGGTT
>NW_006408583.1:15836418-15843711 GCF_000296735.1 Chrysochloris asiatica
GAAACTCCAAACATACCTTTATATTTGTTACAGAGTTCCAACACCAACTCATGAGTCCTCTTGACCCTGTATTCTGTGTTGTTGTTGACCGAGCTCCTCACTACACGTCTACCTGATCCGCCATCTAATGAGGCAGTGTGTTGTTGCTGTTGTTGTCAGGTGCCATCGAGTCGGAATGAGGCAGTGTAGTGGTTAAAAATCTGGCTGCGAACCCCACAGTCAACAGCTCAAATCCACCAGGCCCTCCGTGTAAGAGAGATGAGGCTTTCCGCTCCTTGCAGTTAAACAGCCTTGGAGTCTGGTGCATTAACCCACCGCACCATGCCAGGACTCCGAATCTTGCCGCTCCAAGATCTCGCTGAAAGTGAAGAGGACTTGAAACATTTACTTATGAAGATCAAAGAGCACAACCTTAGATATGGATTACATCTCAATGTGAAGAAAACAAAAATCCTCACCAATTTTTGGAGACAATTGTTTGTCTTCATCAAACAATTTTGTTCTTTCACACTTCTTGCTGAGGAGCTTTAAGATTCATCTCATGGATTTTAAAACACTTATTTGCAAATAATTTGCCATTTAATTGACTTTTCTTGAAATTCATCTTTACATTTTAGATTTATCAGATGCCATTATTTGGTATGGTGAACGAGCTAGCAGATTTTCCATTTATCAAAATTTGCAGTGAAGGAACAAGTAAAGGAAGACAGTATTTTACATTGGTCGCATATCATCTCAGGATAAATTTCTAGACTCAGAATTTATTGTTCAATATATTTAACTATTTCTTTATCGATGATAACATTATTATAAGAGGTTAAAAAATGTCCATTTTACAACCATATCAACAATTAATGATCATTTTTTGTGTTTTATTTTATGGCTTCTATGTCAGAAGAAGTATGTTTGAAGAAATGCAGCTTGAGTGTTCCTTGGAGGCCAGGATGGCCAAATTTCATCTCTTATACTTTGGACATATTGTCAGGAGGGATCAATTGCTAGAGAGGAATATCGTGTTTGATAATGTGGAGGGTCAGAGAAAAAGAAGAAGACCCCCTGAGAGATGGATTGGCACAGTGACAGCATCAATGGACTCAAGCATGGCAACAATTGTGAGGTTGGCCCAGGATCAGACAGTGTTTCATTCTGTTATGCATAGGGTTGCTATGAGTCAGTACTGACTCGATGGCACCTAACAACAATAACAACACATTATGTTTGGGACTCCTGGTGTGGCACTGTGGGTTAATGTGGTGTACTGCAGAGTCAATTTGAACTGCAAGGTTGTTGGTTCAAGCTCACCAGCTGTTCCTTGGAAACTCTATATAAGATTGTTATGGGTTGCAACCAACTCAACGGCACTTAACAACTGCAACAACAGCAATATTACATTTATGAGTCCTGATGTGGTGCTGTAGGATAAGTACTGGACTGCTAACAACAAGGTTGGGGGTTCAAACACACTGCTGCTCCTTGGAAAACCTATACAGGGTCACTGTTAAGTGATGTCAAGTCAGAATTAACTTGACATCAGTTAGCAACAACAATGTTATGTTTAGGAAGCTCTTCTTATTTCCTAAGTTTATAAAAGTTCATCTATATTTAGTGATTCAACATTTATGCTTTCACCCTCAAAATCTGACTATCTATTCCATCCATAATTTGGAGTCATGTTACATCAGGAAATGAAGATTCCCATAGGGTTACTCCATCCACATCAGTAAAGTTGACTTTATTTTTAGGGTGCAGCCTCTTTCCTCACTTGTGTTTTGAATGCAGACAATGTTCTGCTGATATTCCTAAGGTTTTCACTGGCCAATGTTTTTTACAAGCAGATCACCACGTCTTTCTTCCTCGTCTGTCTTTTTCCAGAAGCGCCACTGAAAGCTGTCCACCTTGGATGACCCTGCTGGTGCTTGAAATGCTGGTGACGTAGCTTCCAGCTTCACAGCAACATGCAAACCACCATAATATGACTGATAGACAAAAACAAAAAGTAAACAAATGTATTCGTTCAAATTATTACATAACTCAGATTGCAATGGGGTCCTGGTGTGGCACTGAGGTTTAATGTGCTGTACAGCAAGGCGGGTTCAAGCTCATCAGCCACTCCTAGGAAACCCTATGCAAGGTCACTATGAGTCAGAACCAACTCTACAGCACTTAACAACAACAAGATTGCAATACTCTACATTTCTAGATAAACAAGGATATGGTCCTAAAGCTCTCTTATATTTTGAAACTTTCAAACCATTAAATGGATTCCTGGTGTGGTGCTATAGGATAAGCATTAGACTGTAAAATTGTTGTGAACCACAAGGTTGGCAGTTCAAATCCACCAGCAGCTTCTTGGCAACCCTAAACAGGGTCACTATGAGTTGGAAAGGACGAGAAAGATGAGGCTTTCTACTCCCTTAAAGATTTACACCCTCGGAAACCCTGTACAGGGTCGCTATGCGTCGGAACCGACTCAACGGCATTTAACAACAACAACAACAACACGGCACTTAACAATACTTTGTATTTAAAAGAGCACTACAGTAGGAATCCTGGTGTGGTGCTGTGGGTTAATGCGCCAGACTACAAAGCTGTTTGAACTGCAAGGTCGGCGGTTCAAGCTCACCAGCTGCTCCTCAGAAACCCTGTACAAGGTAGCTATGGGTCGGAATCGACTCAATGGCACTCAACAACAACAACAGTAGGAAAGCCTATGCAAGGTCCAGGGCACACAACAACAACAACAATAAACAGAGGCAAGAACGTCCGGAGCCTGCATAAGCTTTATGAAAATGAAAGCAGAAAATGTATACTGGATTTGAAATGTGTGTATTAATAGAATGTAGATTAATATGCCAAGGATGATTTCTCACTGCATTTAACATAGACTTTAATGACAATTTATGATGCTGTTATAGAACAGAAAAAACAAGTGAATTGTTGTACTCCATATATGTCACAAAATGTTGTCAACTATAATGCACCTATTTAAATAAACGGCAGTAAATTAAATTTAGCAGCCAACATTTTAGTGACTTAAAACTCGCTTTGCTTTAGGTTTCAAATAAATGAGCCATTTCCTCTTATCCCAATTTCTTTCACCAAAATGGAAACCCAATTTTAAATCTAGAGGAGAAATCTCTTTAGAAATTAAAAGAGGCAAAACAAATTATCAAGAAATCCTCTCATGATAGCACACAGGATTGATTTATCCATCTAATATTCAGCGTGGGAGTCCTGGTGTGGCACTCACTGTAGGGTAAGCACTAGACTGCTAACCATAATGTCAGCAATTCAAACCCACCAGCTTTTCCTCAGGAAACCTTATACAGGGTCAGAATGAGTGTTCAACATTTACCAACAACAATAGCTATATTGACCATATGTAAATAAGAAAAAAATCCTTATTAGAGGAGATTGTTTTATAGCTATTTTCAATTCTTAAAATAGTTATACATTCAAATAAGTGATTGAAATTCTTAAATACTGAAGAGCTGAGAAAATTCTGTGGTTGATCACAGGAAACAGAATTTCTTTGTGATTTTTACAATAAATGCTATAGATTATATCTTTGATTTTGTTGTAGTTTGATGAATATAAATAGCTACTGTAGGTTCAAAAAACCCTATGGGTCAGCACTATTCTGTCACATGTGAGTTCACTGCGAATCAGAACCAACTCAAAGGTACCCCATAACAGCAACAGTCACTGACTAGTGTCAGGCCATGTATAAGAAATGTATGGTTTTGCTTAGGTTGTAATACTGTTGCTCAGTTTCATTAAAGCACAATCCTAATTATTTATAACAAGAAAAAGAATGCAAGAACAAATGATAGACAAATAGAGGAAGAAAAAAGAAAGAAGTGTCCAGTCTTCATTTGAAAAGATAAGGAAGTATATGAAAATCAATCTGTAACAAAAATATTGTCTACATGCACTCAGATTCCAAGTGTTGATTAATACCACATGTACCCTTTATTCCATCTGAGTTATATTTGTTAGAAAAAGATGCTGAGAATTTCAGTTTCTGTCCTTTATGGTGCTATTCATTTACTCTGCGTTTCCTCTCGGTTGAATTGGTTTGAAAGGAGCTAGATTAATGGCTCTATAAACACAGCCTCATACCATTACATAGTTATGTTACTATTGTTTTCCAGAAATAGGCTGGGGAGAAATAGGCTGGATGGGAGATTTGAATATATATTATGATAACAATACTGTGACCACAATGTGGGAATCTCACTACTTTCTAGACCAAGCATTCATGAGGTAAAAGGAAATGAATGTTGCCTGTTTCTTCTTCTTCTTTTTCTTCATGTTTTCACTATTAGATATGGCCAGATGCTCTACATCAGGCAAAATGACCCTGTCTTAACCCTCCAGAAAACAATTCTCCACATATCTGCATGGATACGTTTTCTCTTTGACTGGACCATTCTTCTTGCCTCGGTGTTTCCCTTCGTCTCTTCCTGTGTTCCAGGCTTTTAATTTTTATATTCAAGCCAGTTCTAGATATTTTATTTTGTGTGTTTCTTCTAAAAAATAATCTTCAGAAAGTAATCTTTACTTATTCAGTTACAGTTTTCGAAGTTATGAAAAATTTTGTTTTGTAGGGGAACTGTCTCAGAAACATTTACTCTACATCATATATAACAGACCAAAATGTACTCATGTTGTTGTTGTTGTTGTTAAGTGCTATTGAGTCAGTTTTGACTCATAGCAACGCTGTATAGAGTTTCCCACAAGCGACTGGTGAGTTTGAACTGTTGACCTTCCAATTCAAACCCACCTTGTGACCCAGCGCTTAACTTACAGTGCCACACCAGACCTCTAAAATATACCTATATATCATATTAAATATAATTTTTATCTAACTATAAAAGAGTTTAGTAATTACATATAGATATTTCATCAATCTTTCATTCTGCTTAATTTATAGTTGCATGTTGCATTCACAGCTAAATCTATTTTTCAAATTGCAAATGCTGTTAGCAGCACTAGAAAAGCATGCAAATCCAAAGCATTGTGCTAATGTATCAAATTGACTGGGATTTCATAGCTGATGACTTCCAGTCCTCCTAAGCCACAGAATCACTCCCGACGTGGCTATCACTTCAGTCCATTGCACCTAACTTTCCAGGTCTCTTGCCTTTGTCTTTCTGTGTAGCTCTAGTACCCAGACAACTGTAACAACAGTTTAGGCTCACAGGTAGTCAGTCTGCTCTGAAGTTACGCTTCACTATGATACTGCATCATGCCCTCCTTCTTCAGTAATAAGACATGTGCTACTCAGAAGAGAAAACAATGAAATCATGAAATCGGTGTTCTATATTATATATCCATCTAGTGTTGTTATGTGACATTGAGTTCATTTCTACTCATAGTGACCCCATGCACAACAGAATGAAGCACTCCCTTGGCCGGTGCCATCTCACAATCATTGTTACACTGGAGCTTAATATATCAAAAATCTCTTGGCGGGTCTTCCTTTTTAACTGACCCTCTGCTTTACCAAGCATGATGTCCTTCTTCAGGGACTGGTCCCTGCTGGTACAAAGGATTTGAGACCAACTCTCATCTACCCACTTTTTAAGGAGTATTCGGGTTATACTTCTTCCAAGACAGATCTGTTCTTTCTTCCAGCAGTCCATGGTATATTCAATATTCTTTGCCAATGCCGTAATTCAACAGCATCATTCTTACTCAGTCTTCCTTATGCACAGTCTAGCTCCTGTCCAGCAATCTTCCTTCAGTTTTATACCTCATGTAGAAAACTATGGCTAGGTATCTACTTCTTAATTTAATTAATGAAGTACCAAAGTAAGTGTAGCCCTTGGCTGTTACTGATACACCAAACACCATATTATTACTTAAACTTTTGAGTGCTGTTATTGTCTACAACAAAAATACTTGCTGTTTATTTTAGACAAACAATAAAAAGCAAACAGAAAATAGCTGTTATTTGAGAATCAATTAGAGGCAAGTGCTGTAACTATTTTTTTTTTTTCTGATATTTCTCCGAATGCTTGAAAAAAATAACAACTCATAGCCTTCTAGTCAATTTTGACTTCATATAGGGTTGTTGAGGTTGTAAGTCTTTATGGAAGCAGAAAGCCTCATCAGTCTCCCGTGGGGTGGTTGGTAGGTTTGAACTGCTGACCTTATC
Organism: Chrysochloris asiatica; assembly: GCF_000296735.1. NCBI lineage: Eukaryota > Metazoa > Chordata > Mammalia > Afrosoricida > Chrysochloridae > Chrysochloris > Chrysochloris asiatica. The sequence continues at coordinate 15,842,582 of NW_006408583.1, forward strand.
GTTCTTGCAGTGCTTATCCAACAGTGCCTCCAGGGCAGCAATTGAAAGTACTACATCATTACAAAAATTGAGTTGTTAGAGAAAATATCATCAATAATCATTAGGAAGAATAAATCTGCCTTTAAATATTTGTCATAAGCTAAAGAATCTAGCCTCCACTCTGAATAGATCATAAACTTGAAATACCTGCTCTTGTTCAAAACTTAAAAATATTTAATTTCCAGTATGGCATGGATGTTGACTCTGGGTCCTGTCCAGCCATAATGGATGCTGGCTTGGGCCCTGCAGGGTGGGACATGACACATTTATTTGTTGGACTGTCAGGTTATGGGGGATAGTGATGGGGAGATACCTGGATGGACAGGGTCCAGGGACTGTTTGGATCTCAAGATAGTGTTAATTTTCCATCAGTTATAAAAGCATTTTAATATTTTATTAACCAACACAGCTGTACCAGTTCATGGTGGTTGAATGTCTGTCAGCCCGGCAAGCAGTGTGGAATGATGGGAGCCTACATTGAATACTAGGATTTCTAGAGCAAGTTATTACTGTCTATCTTTTAATCAGCATGACTGAACAGAAGTTGTTTATGTAACTTGCTACTAACTCTGGAGCCCTAGATTATGAAATTTTAAGTTCCCATCATATCTATTTTTCTTAACACTTTGAAGTTAGTTATTAAATCCTTTTTGACTAGTTTATTCAGTCATTCCTCAGAAATTCAGTTCTACAAATGTATGAAACAAGTAGGCACTTGATTTGCTACTGTTTATTTCACAGATCTATTTTATTTGTCTAGATCCTTCAAATGTGGTGAATACTTTGCAAGTAGTATGGAAGAACTTACAACACCAGATATCAGACTGGGTGACTGTATTTTTCATTAAAAATGCTCCATTGTTTTCTTTTCCCTATGACTGTAATATTGAAGTATCTCCTCACTGCACACCTTCACATTTGGACTTGGTCATGTGGTCAACTTTTGCCCAGAGAATGTAGATGAGGGTGAGAAGATGCCATTTCTACTCATCCTTCTTTCCATTAGCATGAAAAAAACAAAACAAAAATGCCCCAAGGAAGTTGAACCACATGAAGAAGAATGGCTCTCAACTCGGTTTAGTCTAAAGCAA
>NW_006408583.1:15844557-15883312 GCF_000296735.1 Chrysochloris asiatica
CTCTTCTCTGCTATACTGCAGTCACACCTAGCTCTTTTCTTCGGCCTCTCTGTCATGGGGCCCCTGGGTCTCTGTCTGCTCAGGTAACTGTTAACAAAACTCCTTTATCCTATTGGTAAATACCCAAAGGGCACATTCTGAAAGTCAGCCTCCTGCCCATGTACTCAGCTTTACTGGGAAACCCCAGCTGCTCTGTGTCTCCATACCATCGCCTCTGCCGCAGATGCTTTTCCAGGTATGGATCTCACACTCCACTCGTGGTTCTTCTTTCTTGATGGTCCTGGGGTTGTCTAGCCTGGCTTCTGAGACGGCTCCTTATAAACTTAGTAGATGGCAAAAGTAACCAATCCCAGCAATAGCATGCTGATAGCCTATTTGCATGGTCACCCAATCACTTCTTCCAAACCATTTTGGAAGAAGTGCAGCCAGATTGCTCCTTAGAGGCCAAGATGGCCAAACTTTATCTCTCATACTTTGGACATATTGTCAGGAGGGACCAGTCGCTGGAGAAGGCTATCATGTTTGGTAAGGTGGAGGGTCAGAGAAAAAGAAGAAGACCCCAGTGAGATGGATTGGCCAAGTGGCAGCATCGATGAACTCAAGTGTGGCAACAGTAGTGAGGTTGGCCCAGGATCGGGCAGTGTTTCGTTCTGCTGTGCATAAGGTCACTATGAGTTGGTACCAACTCAATGGCACCTAACAACAACAACAACCCAATCACTTAGACTGCTAGTGTGTCTTGGCAGGATCAGTACTGGACTGCAAACCACAAGGTTGATGGTTCAAGCCCATCATTTGCTCCTCAGAAACCCTATACAGGGTCGTTAAGAATCAGAAGTGACTCAACAGCCTGTAACAGCAACAATAACAACCTCATCACTTAAGGAGTGTGGTGGCTCCACAGGATAAGCCCTGGATCTCAAACCATAAGATGGGTGTTTTGAGCTTACCAGTTGCTCAACAGAAGAAAGATGAGGTCACTGTGAGTTAGAACCAACTTACAGCATTTGTTAAGTGCTGTTGAGACAGTTCTGACCCATAGTGACCCTGCATAGGATGTTTGAGGAGTAGCTAATGAGCTTGAACCACCAGCCTTGCAGTTCAAACTGACTTGCCACACCAGGACTCCAACAATAAACACACAGTCCTTTGATGGGAGTAAAGAAGACTTTCGATAGGAAAGCCTTACCAAGTAAATTCATGGTACCACAAGCTTAGAAAAATTATGGGAGTTGTATTAAACCTGATTGCAATTCATAGAAGGCAGTACTTCACTGAACATTGACCCTTTTCAAGTCCATCATAGTAGAATACAGGTTCTGTCGCAGTAATTGGCATTACCTGGGATTGGGAGGTCTTCATTATTCTTGTACTGTTATGGCCAGGAATGGAGTTTTATTAAGAACATTTTGCAGTATTTGCACCATGGTTGTTTGTCCACGATCAGTGTAACTCTGGTGATGAAACATGATCAGAATTAGTAATAACAGCTCACTGTAGAATTTGCTCATCTAATTATTGAGAAAAATGAGCGTTCTGAAAACTAACAATGACAATGTGATTTAATTCCTGAATGCTATTCTATTATGAATGTGAATAGCAGTAGTTCAAACCCATGAGTTGCTCCTTAGAAACCCTATACGGGATTGTGATGAGTCAGAACTGACTCAACTGAATTTAACAACAATGTAGCAGAGGACCTTATGTTTTGGAGAAGAGTCCAATGTTTTGCTGAACTTAAAAACCAGGGTATAAAACAAATAAGGATGAATAATGATTATTTTAAGTTCTAGAAAATGAAATTAATCTGTTGAATCAGAATTTTCAGGAAAAAGTACACATTCCTATCAATGAGTCCTGAATCCCTTAACAATTAGAATTCATTAAGGAGAAATGTCTGAAGGATTTAAAGATGATTTCCTATCAAAGAACTAGAGTTTGGTTCATTAAACAGTTCTGCTTGCATACACCACTTCTCTGCTGAAACCATGTTATGTACAGTTGAGTGTCTGTTATCTGTCAAACAAAAGTGTTTAAAATAGAATCACTAAATTAAGGTGTCCTGGTGTGGTACCAGAGGACAAGCACTTGACCTCCATGTTGGGTTGAACTGCAAGGTTAGCAGTTCAAACTCACCAGCCACTCCTCGGAAACACTATGCAGGGTCGCTATGAGTTGGAACTGGCATTTAACAGCAGTACTAAATTAATTGGTGTAGCTGTATTCTATTTACAATCACCATGATGAGTATGAAAGTTCTAGTTACTCTGACTCTCTGGAGACCCTTACTCCACTTTGGAGGACATTTCCTGCTTCACCAAACTACTCACTGACCCAGAAAAATACAAACAAACAACTTCATAACAACCCATGATTCTTTTTTCCTCTAAGTTCGGAAACATGTATTTAAAAATAGTGCCAAGAAAATCATTATGGAGTAAGCCTGAACAAGCTGTTTTCCAAGTTACAGAGGTGTGTCATAACAAATTGAGTTTGGACAAAAAGCACATGGTTAAGATTTTAAAGGATCTCTGCTTTGAAAGATTTTCTTTCTAATCTCTTATTTTTAAGTCTGTCTACGAGATGAATTATTTACTTTTTGGCTTCTTCCTTCTTTTTTTGTTTTTTGCCTTCTGTTTCCCCTTGTATACGTGTTTCAAAAGTTCTCTGAAATTCAGCAACACACATAAGCTTGCTGTTGTTGTTGTTTTTGCCAGAAAAATATTTTTCTCATTATTTTCTGCAAAGTTGGGATGTAGGTCAAGGCTAGATCTGTTTAGTCTGCTGCAATACCAAGTGCGATGTTTATTTTCGAGCTCAGATGACTAATTACACTTTGGACATCCTGAATGACAGTATGTGAATAGTAGAATCAGCTCATTACTTGGCTTGGGTGAAGAGATTTCCAAGGGGAAGGGGGAAATATCTATCTATCTATCTATCTATCTATCTATCTATCTATCTATCTATCTATCTATATCTATATCTATATATAGAGAGTGCAATTTTTATTGTTTTTTTGGGGGGCAGCTGGAAATAAAGTTTAAAATTATCTTTCACTGTGACAATTCAGTGGCTAAAGGAGTTTAAAGAGAACAAAGCTCTCCTAACCATGATGTGTGTCATTTTAAACACTGTAATTTTATACGTCTTTGAGAATACCTAAGGTCCCACTGGAAGTAAAGAGCTTTTCTCTCTCAGACAGTGTAAATTCACATATTAATCCATTGTTACTCCAATTCATGACTATCTTATGTAGATCTAAACAAAACATTGTCTAATTCTGTGCCATTTTCATGATGTTGTTGTAGTTAGGTAGCATGAAGGTGGTCTCATACACAACAGCATAAAACAGTGCCAGGTTCGGTGTTATTCGCATAATGATTGCTATCTTTGAGCTCTTGTTGCTGCCACTGTGCCAATCCATCTCATTGAGGGTCTTCCACTTTACCACATGCCCTGTACTTTACTAAGCATGAAGTCTTTCTCCAGGGATTCATTATAATGATTTATATCTACAGCTAGCAGATTAGCTGCTGTTTTGTAAATTGATACTATTATTTGTTGTTGGTAGTACCATCAAGTGGATTCCAGCTCATAGTGGCCTTATGAACAACAGAATGAAATACTGCCCCTTCCTGCACCATTCTCACAATTAATGTTACATTGAGCCAAATGCTTCTCGAATGTGTCAATCCATCTCCTATTGGGTCTTCCACTGTTTCACTGACAACTCCACTTTACTAAGCATTATGTCCTTCTCCAGAGACTGGTACTTTTCAATAACATGTCCAAAGTATGAGAGATAAAGTTTGGTCATCTTGGCTTCTAAGGAACATTTTGGATGTACTTCTTCCATCACAGATTTGTTTGTTCTTCTGGCAGTCAATAGTAATATCAATATTCCAATCCAAAACTATAATCCAAATGTATCAGTTCTTCCATGGTATCCCAATCCTTCTATAATATTTATTGTCCAACTTTCACATACATATGGGGCAATAGGGAATATCATGGTTTGGGTCAGGTGCAGTTTGTCCTCAAACTGATACCTTTGCTTCTGAACACTTTAAAAAGGTCTTTGCAGCAGATTTGCCTAATGTAATACATCATTTGATTTCTTGACCACTGGTTCCTTAAGTGTTGATTGTGGATCCAAGCAAAATGACATCTTTTATTATTTCAATCTTTTCCGCATTTATTATGATGTTATTTATTGGTCGAGTTGTGAGTATCTTAGCTTTCTTTATACTGAAGTGCAATTCATACTGAAAGCTGTAGTCCTCTTCACTTCCAGCAAGCAAAGTTGTATCATTTGCATATTGCAGGGTGTTTATGAATCTTCCACCAATCCTGATGCCACATTCTTCTTCATATAATCCCACCCACTTCTTGGATCATTTGCTCATCAAACAGTTTGAATAAATATGGTGAAAGAACAGAGTTCTGACCCACAACTTTCCTGATATTAAAACATTCAGTATCCCCTTATTCTTTTAGAATGACTGCTTCTCAGTCTATGTATGGGTTTCTCAGCAGCACAATTAAGGGTTCTAGAATACTCTTTCTTTAAAATGTTATTCAAAGTTTGTTATGATTAACAGAGTCAAAAGTCTTTGCATTGTGAATAAAGCACAGGTAAACATCTTTCTGGTATTCTCTGTGTTCAGCTAAGATCCATCTGATGTCAACAATAACACATCTTGTTCCATGTCATTTTCTGAATCGGGTTTGAATTACAGACAGTTTCACTTCAATGTACTGTTGCAACCATTTTTGAGTTATATTAAGCAAAACTTTACCACATGTGATATTAAAGATATTGTCCTATGATTTTTGTGTTCTGTTGGAGATTCTTTCTTTGTTGTTTTTGTTGTTAAGTGCCATCAAGTTGGTTCTGACTCATAGTGATCATGTACAGGGTTTCTGAAGAGCAACTGGTGAGTTTGAACTGCTGACTTTGCAGTCTAGTGCTTATCCTACAATGTCACATCAGGATTCAATATATACATGGAGTCCCTGCTTGAAACAATTCATTGATAAATGATATTAAAAGATAATGGAATTATTCCATGAACTTTTCGAAGCACCCTCATGTGTATTGTTATTGTTATTAAGTGTCATTGAGTGGGTTCTAAATCACAGCATCCCTGTATAGGGTTTCCAAGGAGTAGTTGGTGGGTTTGAACCTCCAACCTCATGGTTAGAAGTGCTTGTGCTACACAACACACCAGGACTTCTCAGGTATATATATATATATAAACACAAACACATATGCAGTGTGTATGTGTGTTGTCCTGGTGTGGCAGTGTAGAATAAGAACAGTTTTTCAAATTTATTAGTTGCTCCTCAGAAGCTCTATACAGGTACTTAATAACTCAGTTTTACTTAACAACATCTGTTTTAGAAAAAGTACAGCCAGAATGTTCCTTAGAAGCCAGGATGGCCAGACTTTTCTTATATACTTTGGACATATTACTTGGCGGGACCTGGAGAAGGACAAAATGCTTACTAAAGTGGAGGGTCAGTGAAAAGACGGAAGACCCCCAGAGACAGACTGGCACACTGACAGCAGTAATGGGCTCAAGCATATCAGTGAATGTGAGGTTGACTCCGGACCAGTCAGTGTTCAATTCTATTAGATATAAGGTTGTTATGAGTTGGAACCAACTTGACTGCACCTAACAACAATGACATAACATGTGTATATATATATATGTTGAGTATAGGTGTGGCGCTGCAGGATAAGCACTGACCTCAAGGTCAGTTTGTGCCACAAGTTCGGCAGTTTAAATTCACTAGTCACTCCTCAGAAATTCTATACAGAATTGCTATGAGTCAGAACTGTAGGTAACACTTAACAGTAGCTGTTTTGTTGTTGAGTGCCTTAGACTATATATATATATAGATATAGATTGTTGTTGTTGTTGTTATGTGCCGTGGAGTCGGTTCCGACTCATAGCGACCCTGTACAGGGTTTCCGAGGCTGTAAATCTTAATGGGAGCAGAAAGCCTCATCTTTCTCCTGCGGAGAAATACATACATATATATTTAGTCCTAGTGTGGTGCTGTGGGATAAAACACTAGACCACAGACCACAGGTTGGTGGTTCAAACTCACCAGCTACTCCTTGGAAACCCTATACGGGATTGCTATGAGTTAGAACCTATATATAGGTGGTGATAGTGGTGTGCCGTGGAGTCGGTTCTGACTCATAGTGACTCTGTAAAGGGTTTACCAGAGCAGAAATCCTCATCTTTCTCCCTCTAAACAGTAATTTTGAACTGCTAATCTTGAGGTTAGCAGTCCAACTAGTAACCACTTTGCTACCAAAGCTCTCTCTATATGTATATATATTGAGTCCTGATGTGGCACTGTAGGATAAGCAATGAACTGCTGACTGCAAAATCAGCAGTTCCAACCCACCAGCTGCTGCTCGGAAACCCTGTACCTGGTTGCTATTAATTGGAACAGATTTCATGACCTTTAACACCAACAACTTCAAAAAGTTCATGGAAAATTCCATTATATTTTAATAGCATTGGTTCACAAACTTTTAGAAGCGATCTCTCAGAGATCTATGGATAGATATACAATTACAAGCTTTTAAAGATTTTTAGCTAATTCATAGACAGCTGCACTCATACCTGAACCTTTGCAATGGATGCACACAGAGAAATGCCAAGAAAAAAACACACAAAACTGTGAAACACCTGGTTTGGGCAGATTTTTCTTACTGCAGAGGAGGCATGATTTTGAGGCATCTGTTGTGAGGCCATCCTGCTCTTCCTCCTCCCTGAAGGCCGCACTGGATCAGGCCAGCAGCAGATTGGTGCGACCTCAGCACTGAGGGACAGCCTGGGACATGTCTCCCTGCAGCATGCGGGCAGTAGGTTTTCCCTGACGTGTGTCTATCTGCAGGCCATCCTTGTGACCTTCACAGATAGTATTCAAAGCAGCAATTAAAACAACTCTCCTGAGCCCAGCAGCCAGGCTATTTTAAATTCCTTAAGCATTTGTATAAATAGTTTTAACAAGTTAACCTTTAGCAGTACTAAAATGAAACTGGGCCAAACAAATAAAAACAAATAAACAACTATTTTGGTTTTGGACTGAAGGACAAATTGATATTTCAGCACTCTTCACAGACACCCTGGGTAACCCCTACATCTTTTTGCTGCCAACAGTGATCCCAGGAAAACAGCCAATTCCTCAAATACTCCAGCAGTGTATTTCTAATGTGTATTTCTACTCTCTTCACATAACTCTGTTGCCTATGTGTTCGGTGACAATTCCCAACATCTACTGAAATACAGTCTACTCAATGCATTTCATCTCATGCAATCACTGATAACGCCTCTCCTGTCCCTGACTTGAAAAGTAGTTTTTAATGAAGTCTCATGTTGTGAAAGAAAGGCCCATTCTGAAAATCCTACAAGTTTTCTAATATGTAATAGCAGAAGAAACTCTGTTTAATTTCCTCCCACAATTTCATATTCCCTTTATCTATATTTTGTTAGTATGGCCTTTATGGGATGGGTCTGTTGTTTCCTGTCGTTTGATCTCTGCCTTCCTTTTTGTTTTTCCTTTTGTACTGATGTTGAGGAAGGACAAGTGCTTTGTTGCAAATCTAAGCCTCAAGGTATAACTAATTACTGCATATGTTATACAAGTTTGGGGAGGGGAATGGAAAAGATTTCATACTCCATTTCATATCACATAGCAAATTAATTTAAAAATATCTCCTTTAGATGTTTCTGCTTTGCCCAAAGTCTTCCTTTTTAAATTTCTATTGTGTCTAATTCTATATTCAAGCTCTGTTTCTTTTATATGTAAACCTATAGTGTATATAAATTCTCCATCGATTACCTTTGCTCCTCAACTCTTACATCATTTCACTCCTTGCATACTTAGGAACCAAATAAGCCTCCGATTATTGGGATGTATTCTCTTGGGAAAGGAGCTCTGGTAACAGAGTGGTTATGAATCGGACTACAAATCTCACGGTCAGCAGTTCGAAACTACCAGCTGTTCCTCAGGAGAAAGATGAGGTTTTCTGCTCCCATAAAGATTTACAACCTCAGAAACCCTGTACAGGGTCGCTATGAGTCGGAACCGACTCCACAGCACATAACAACAACAATTCTCTTGGAAGGGACCAGTCACTGGAGAAGGATATCATTTTTGGTAGGGTGCAAATGTCTTCTCCCTACAAAATAGTTTTAAAGGATTTAAAACACATTTAAATATTATTTAAGAAGCAATTTTAAGCCAAGGACAACAATAATAGCCTCATATTTCTTCGTAGATTTCTTGTGCTTATTAACAATCCTCACGTCTTACTTAAAATTATTTGTTTTTTCCAACTTCATAATCTCATATCTCAATATACATTTATAAATTCGTATTCTGAAATCTACCCTTAGAAAAATATCTTGAACAATCCAAATATGAAATTAATAATTTAATATTTTGTTGTTGTTGTTAAGTGCTGTCGAGTCGGTTCCGACCCATAGCGACCCTGCACAGGGTTTCTGAGGGTGTAAATCTTTACGGGAGTAGAAAGCTTCATCTTTCTCCCGCAGAGCGGCTGGTAATTTAATCTTTAGATATAAGAAAATCTTATTCAAATTGATTTTTTACCTCAATGCAACAATGGTTCTAATTCCAATGAACTAACCATTTTTTGGAAGAGAATGGAAGTAATTTTAGTCTCTCTTACCATGCATATATGCAGGAGAAACAAAGAATTCTGGTCATGCTAACATTATTTGGATAGAAGCTGACATTTGTAATAAAATCATGATTTGTTCTTATCTTTTTATGAACCTGTCTTGGTTATCTAGTTCTATTATAACAGAAATACCACAAGTGGATGGCTTTGACAAACAGAAATTTGTTATCTCGTAGTTTTAGGAGGCTACAAGTCTGAATTCATAGTGCCAACTCTGGAGAAAGGTTCTTATTTCATTTCAGCATCTGTAATGCCAGCATTCCGTGGAGATCTCCATGTGTCTTGGCATCAGTCTTTCCAACATCAATTTGTTTGTCCTTCTGGCAGTACTTGGCACTTTGAATATTATTCTCCAATACCATATTTCAAATGCATCCATTTCAATTCATTGTGACTCTCTATATTGTTTCCAAGGAATAGCTGATGGGTTTGAACCACCAAACTTTTTTTTTTCTCTTTTAGTATGGATATCTTTTCTTAAGTTTTTACGGTGATGATATTATGCAATATCTGTCCTTTTGTGACTGACTAATTTCACTCAGCATGATGTCCTCAGGTGAATCACCAACCTTCAAGTTAGCAGTCCAATTCTTATCCTACAGCACCACACCAGGACTCCTTTAATAATAACAATGTTGTTTCCCACCATTAGTTCGCTTCTTGACTTATTACATCAGATTACATCATGGGGGGGGGGATCATTATATAACTGCCAAACCTCGGAGAATCATGGCTCAGCCAAGCTGATACATATTTGGAGGCAAATAGTTCAATCCATGACAGAATCCATGACAGATCAGATGATCTCCGGCCCTTGACTCCACTGCTGTGTTTTCACCATCTAAACAATAATCAGTATATTCTATTATGGGACATTAAACTGGGAAATGGAGTCCTGGTGTGGTGCTGTGGGTTAATGCATTGGACTGTTTGATGCGCATGGTTGACAGTTCAAGCTCACCAGCTGCTCATCGGAAACCCTATACAGGGTTGCTATGGGTCGGCACTGACTCGACGGTACTTGAAAACAGCAATAAGCTGGAAATAACTTTTTTAATTCTCCAATGGAAAGACACTATTTATTAAAAAATAAAAATGAAGACAAATTTAACAGATTAAAACTATAATAAGTAACATTTCAACCTATCTATTTTTTAATTGCCTTATGAAACAGAGTTGCTAGGATACTATCAAGAAATGTGGAATTACTAAAAATGGGGAGAGTAGTTAATCTTATAGTCCAGAAGCAGAGAACCCTAGGACCATTAAGGGAGAAGAAGAGCACAAGCGGAATGCAGGACCTTACCCAGAGAAGCAGTGACATCAAAGATGGAGACAGAGATGGGGACATGGAGAAAGGGAGCAGATGACGACTCTGGATTTATGGGAAGAGAGAGACTGAGAGCTGGTGGTCAGGAGGCAGACTTGCAGAATGTGCCCTTTGGTGGTGTAAATTATTATATATGCCTGAGTATTAAAAAAAAAAAAAAAGCTAAAATGAATAGAGAAGAGAAATACTGTTAACTGATAGTGTATGGAGGGGATTATAATCATTGTACTGAAACAAAATATATGATTTGGTGAATGTAAAACTGATGCTCTGCCCTGTAAACTTTCACTCTATTCACATTAAAAACTTAAAAAAAAAGAAACGTGGGGTTTCTGTTGTTTGTGTTCTTCATTCTAGATTTCCTCCTAAACAATATACAAATGTGTTTAAACTCCTGCAAAACATTTTATGTTTGCTGCTGTTTCTTGCTTGCTTTTAAGCTGAGGTGCTAATAGTTGCCATTTGCTCAATGTCTAATGTGGTCAGACACTGATCCAAACAGTTTATATTAGAAAGTCTGACAATATACTTAGGCGCTGTGTATAATTCTCATTACCACTTTTCCTGTAAGAAAGCTCAGGTACAGAAAATAAAGAGTCTTGGTCAAGGTCACATACTTTAAAAAAGTATTGGAGTCAATATTTGCACCTTTTATCATATACTATAATTAAATATATACTGTAAGGAGCTCTGGTAGCGTAGTGGTTACGAATCGGACTGCGAACCGCAAGGTCAGCAGTTCAAAACTACCAGCTGTTCCGGGGGAGAAAGATGAGGCTTTCTGCTCCCGTAAAGATTTACAGCCTCGGAAACCCTGTACAGGGTCGCTATGAGTCGGAACCGACTCCATGGCACATAATCACCACCACCACATAATTAAACAGGTTGTGGACTTCTGGTGTGACATTGCTGGTTAATGCGGTAAACTGCAACGTCGGTGTGGGCCGTTAAAGCCGGCGGTTCTAACTCACCAGCTGCTCCTTGGAAATCCTGTACAGGGTCGCTATGAGTCAGATCCCCACTCAATGGCACTCAACAACAACATGGATAATTAAACAGGAGTCCTAGTGTGGTACTGTGGGTTAATCAGTTAGACTACAAAGTTGGCTTGAACTACAACATTGGCAGTTCCAAGCTGCTCCTTGGAAATCCTATACAGGGTTGTCATGGGTCGGAACCAACTCTACAGCACTTGACAACAACAACAATAAATAGTTAAACAAACTCGGGACTTGGAGTGAGAGAAGATCAGAGCTCACATGCCAAAAATGTAGGCAAAAAGTGTCACTACACTTTTGTGTACCAGAACTGGAGTCTGGAGCTTAATTTTTAATTCTCCACCTTTCCTTTTTGAATGTTTCCCAAATGCCCAGAAGAGAAATGTAAGAATAGGTCTTATTGTTTTCTTCCCCCCCCTTCTAATTTTTGAATAATTTATGTTAATTTTACCTTAGAAATCAGTATTGAATCTCTGCTTCATTCTTATTCCTGAAATTACAAATCAGGCTGCTAATCTTCCTGGTGAGAAAGATGAGGTTTTCTGCTCCCATAAAGATTTATAACCTCAGAAACCCTGTGTAGGGTCACTTGTGAGTTGGAACCAACTCTACCACACATAACCACCAACCATCACCACCATCTCTATAAGAATTTCTTGTCTATTAAGCACAAGGGAGCTATTCTATAAACTAAGTAGTTGAACTTAGTTGTCTGAATTGAGTTCATGGAAAAAAGTTTCATGAAGCAGATGGAAAATAAACCAGTTCTTGAAGAATAATGTCCAAACTCTTTTGATTACTTCTAGGGACCCTTTATTAAAAGAACAAACAGATCTATGTTGGAAAAACTGCAGCCAGAGTGCTCCTTGGAGGCCAGGAGGGACAAACTTCATCTCTCATACTTTGGACTTATTGTCAGAAGGGACCAGTCACTGGAGAAGGATATCATGTTTGGTAAGGTGGAGGGTCAGAGAAAAAGAGGACTATCCCCAGCGAGATGGATTGACAAAGTGGCAAATGGGCTCAAGTGTGGCAACAATTGTGAAGTTGACCCAGGACTGGGCAGTATTTCGTTCGGTTGTGTATAGGGTCGTTATGAGTCGGTACCGACTTGATGGCACCTAACAACCACAACAGGGACCCTTTATGGATTGTCTCTACACTGTATTTCTAACTTTGTCCTTTGTTGTCTGGGGAAGGAACAGATTTAATTCAAGCAGTAGAAATTCATACGAGAGAATAAAAATAGCAAAAACAAAGCCACACAGATGATAACATCAGAAAAATGTGTGGATTGTAGAAAGAAACCAGATATAATATATAAAGAAGGAAGTGTATACAAGTAGTTAATAATGATAATCCAGGAGAAGACAGATCAACAAAGTTTCAGCATAGAACATGTATTGTCCATAGCTGGTGGAAGAGGGTAAGAAGAATGGGAGGTAGTTTATGAAAGGATGGGAATGAAGCATAAATAAACTTCAATGCCTTCATATTTTTCTGACTCAATTCCACCATGCATACATCAAGTACATTTTTTCATCTGTGCATAAAATAGTTATCACATCTCCATTCTGGACTCGGTTACTAGAGCGGTATCCATCCTCTTCTTTGCTTATGGTAGCTGTACCTATCTTCAGGCCCTACCCAATCTCCTTTATAAATCTTCTCCAGTATGAATTCTGCTCATCTTTCTTTAAACTCAAAACTAATTGTGCTCTTAGAAACTTTGTTAATTAAACTCTTCAATAACAAGTCTGTTTTTAGGAATCTGTGCATACTTAGTATTTTAAGTCTTTGACATGTGGAAGAGAATCTGCCTGCTGTAGTAACAGGTTTGCCTTATAATTCCAATTAAAGAGTGCTGACTAATTAAAAAGCAAACTATTATTATATAGTTTAATTTAAAAAAGTTTTTTTAATAGGTGGATTTTTGCCTCCACTAAACTTAAGTTTTCTTCAGACCATAGATGGGTGAAGAAGAAGAATCTTGCTTTTGTTTTTTTCAATCTTCTTCCTTGTTCTTTTTTTAGAGGAAAGAGCATTAATCAATTTGAATACCATTCTATAATGTGATTTGGAACATATTTCCTAGAGTATGTGCTAGAGAAAATGAAAGGATGCTTTCCACTGGTGGTGTTCTTCGGTTTATTTATTCTGGAACCCGTTTAAACCAGAGTTGAGGACAAAGGCTTATATGTTAAGTATTTTATATGTGAACATGATTCCACAGATTAGGAATGAGGAGCAGGGAGAAGAGTAGTGGGGAATGAGAAAAGCCAATGCGGTGATACATTATCAAGTTGACCACCACCCTGGAAGACTATACTTGACCCAGCAGGACTTTTGGAGAAGCCATGTGACAAACACCTTAGAACTCTCTGCCTGGAGGGAAGAAAGAGAAACATTGGTCCAACAGTTCTCATCCTTCGTTGGTCAAGGTGTTAACTTACAGACTTTCCTGTGAGTTCTGAATAGTCCAGCAATGTTCCTCTTAACCTGTGAAGAAAGCAAACCCCAGAGAATGGGCCTGAGGCAAAACACTGACAAATTGTACTAGTACAAGGTGGATCCAAGCTTCTTTCGAGCTATTTCCTGAAGCAGTGATTGGAGCAAGAAGTGGAGAAAGGAATATCAAAATGATGTATAAGAAAAATTCTTTATATCACATAAGGCCATTTCTGTAAGAGAATCCAGGTCTTATCTCTGAGGAAGACCGTAGTTCTTTTGTTTTCTCTTTTGCTTCCTATCTCCAATACGTCATGTTGACAAAAAAACTATGTGAATCATCACTATGTTACTTCTTTACATTCTAAAATAATCCCTTTATCTCTGGGAATTTAAATTTTTTGAAAAGTTTTTATTGTGATTTGAGTGAAGGTTTACAGATAACATCATCTGTTTTAAATTCAACAAATCATACACTTTGTTTCATCTTAATGATTGCAATCCCTTCCATGAAACGACAGTGATCCTGCTTCCTCCCACTGGGTCCTATTCCCATTCCACCCACCTTCCCAGCCCTTCTCAACTAGGTGCTTAGGTGAATGTTGCCCTTTTGATTTTGAATGGTTGACCAGTCCATTGTGAGCAGATCTGGCTAGTGTTGCTTCGCTCCCACTCCACCCCCGCTTGGCTTAAAACTGGGTGGGTTAGGAAGGTGAGTTTCTTTTCCAAACCTAAATGATGATAAGGGCTATAGTCTCAGATTCTTCCAGTCTATTTCTAGCAAGTAAACCTTGTCTTTTTGTTGTTTTTAAAACAATTTTTGAGTTTTGCTTTATATTTTTCCGTATTCTTTCAGATACCCTCTAATATGATTCATTTCAGAGCAGTTGGTAGTGGTAGTAAGCATCATCTAGTTCTTCTGGTTTCAGATTAATGGAGACAGATGTTCACACATTCCATTAGTCCACTGGATAAATCGATTCCAAGCCTCCTCAATTCTTGTCACTCGTCTTTCTTCTGCACCTGGAGAGTACAATAGCTACTCCTAAGATGGCCACTCATGCACTTTCAAGATTCTAGGTGCTACTCAACAAAGTAGTAGACAGACCACTGTTATGCCAATTGACCATGGTGTCCCCTGAGACTATGGTTCTGAGCACCCAGGCCCAGGAATTCATTGCTTTAAGATATCTGGGAAGTTGTCATCATTGTGCCCACTGTGTGCTCTACCACATTCATAGTTGTGTTTGCAGGAAAGGTAAATGCTCATATACAAAATATTCTCATTCAAACTAATTTGTGGGATATATATATATATATATGGAGCTCTGGTAGCGTAGTGGTTACGAATCGGGCTGTGAACCTTAACGTCAGCGGTTCGAAACTACCAGACGCTCCGCGGGAGAAAGATGAGGCTTTCTACTCCCGTAAGGATTTACACCCTCGGAAACCCTGTACAGGGTCGCTATGGGTCGGAACCGACTCGAAGGCACTTAACAACAACAATATATATATATACATACATATCTATCTATCTATATAAACATATACATACATATAAATATATATATACGTGTGTGTGTGTGTGTGTGTGTGTGTGTAGTCCTGGTGTGGCACTGTGGGTTAATGCACCAGACTGCAAAGCCGTTCGAACTGCAAGGTCGGTGGTTCAAGCTCACTAGTCACTCCTCGGAAACCCTATACAGCAGGGTTGCTATGGGTCAGAACCAACTTGACGGCACTTAACAACAACAACAACATATGTGTGTGTGTATATATATATGTATAAATACATATATCCCAATCTTCCTTCCTTACTCATTTAGCCTATGTCTCAATTCATGTGTCTACACACAGAACACTGTGTTCCAAGGTTGTATATATATATATCACTATTTACCTCACTGAAGCAGCAGTCAAGAGATCAAACGACTTATTGCATTAGGCAAATCTGCTGCACAAGACCTTTTTAAAGTGTTGAAGAGCAAAGATGTCAGCTTGACCTAAGCCATGGTGTTTTCAATGACCTCATCTGTGTGCGAAAGCTGGACAGTGAATAAGAAAGACAGTAGAAGAATTGATGTCTTTGAGTTATGGTGTTGGAGGAGAATATTGAAAGTGCTATGGGCTGCCAAAAGAACCAACAGATCTGTGTTGGAAGAAGTGCAGCCAAAGTGCTCCTTAGAGGTCAAGATGGTTAAACTTTGTCTCTCATACTTTGGACATATTGTCAGGAGTGACCAGTCACTGGAGAAGGATATCATGTTTGGTAAGGTGGAGGGTCAGAGAGAAAAAGGAAGACCCCCCAATGAGATGGATTGGCCAAGTGGCAGCATCGATGTATTCAAGCATGGCAACAGTAGTGAGGTTGGCCCAGGATCGGGCAGTGTTTCGTTCCGCTGTACATACGTTTCTATGGGTCAGTACCGACTCGATGGCCCCTAACAACAACAACAACAAATTTACCTTTTAAGCTCTTTGCCCCATGCATACCTTCCTGTGTCTTCACCTATCTTCATCTTTCTTCTGCCACCCTCCCTCTTCTTGTATATTGCCTTCTCTGTCACCCAAGCTGACATGTGTTTACCCTCTAGCCAGTGAATTACTCTCTCTTCTCTCCCTCTTCTGTTGTTTTGTTGTTATGTGCCAGCAAGTCAGTTCCGACTCACAACAACTTTATACAGGTTTCCGAGGAACAGGTGGTCTGTTTGAACCTTTGACTGTTTGCTCCTCAGTCCTGTGCTTTTCCTACAGTGCCACACTACCAAATTATTTTTCTTTTAATATGAAAATCCTTTCTTAAGTTTTTCTAATAATGGTCTCATACACTATTTGTCCTTTTGTGATTGACTAATTTCACTCAGCATAATGTCCTACAGATTCATACATGTTATGAGATGTCTTGATGATTCATCATAATTCTTAAACATTACATAGTATTCCATTGTGCGTATCTACCAAAATTTGTTTATTCATTCTTCCCTTAATGGGCACTTAGGCTGCCTCCATCTTTTTGCTGTTGTGAACAGGGTTGCGATGAACATCAGAGTGCATATTCTCTGGTAATTTTTCTTGTTATGAAGTTCACTTTGTCTAATATAAACATAATCACTCACTTTCTTTTGATTAGTATTTGTGTAATTAACTTTTACAAACTTCACACTTTTAACTCTTTTGTCTTTATTTTTAATGCTTGTCTGTTTTAACAGCTTCTTATTTATTTCCATAACCAATATAATAATTTATTTTTAAATTAAACTTTTACCCATTCATATTTAAAGATTACCTTTTTATTAGATATAATGTACCCTCTCGCTATTTGGTTTTGTTTCCACATGTATTCTTTTTTCTTTTCTTCTTTCTTTTAGATTGAAGGTTTTTTTCAGCATCTTGGTTCATCTTCTCTATACTTTTTGTTTTTTTATTTTCAGTGACTGATCTATGATTTACTACATATAAACTTGAAACCTGTAAAGGGTTTCCAAGGCTTTACATCTTTGAGGGAGTAGAAAGCCTCATCTTTCTCCCATGGATCAGCTGGTGGGCTCAAACTGTAGACCTTGTGGTTTTGTAGTCCGGTCCTTACCATATGGAGCCACCAGGCCCCCTATCAAAGTCTATATTCAAGCAATCTTATAAGACCTTAACTCTAAGAAATCTGTAATATTTTCCCATTTTTCATTCTTCATATTATTTTGTTTCAATTTTAATTCTATGTACATTATAAGCTACACAAAATATTGTTATTTTTACTTAAACAGTTTATATTCTTGTATAAAGATCAAAGCAAAAACAACAACAACAAAAAAACCCAAAACACTTGTGTTTTGTGGCACTGTGGGATAAAGCACTCGACTGCAAAGTAGGTTTGAACGGAAGGGTTGGTGGTTCAAACTCACCAGCCGCTCCTTGGAAAACCTATACAGGATCGTTCTCAGTCGGAACCGAGTCGATGGCACTTATATATTGGGAGCTGGGTGACTCTGTAGGACAAGCATTAGAAGGCAAACCACAAGGTTGGAGTCCACCAGTCATTCTGTGAGAGAAAGATGAAACTCTCTACTCCCCAAAGATTTACAGCCTCGGAAACTGCACAATGTCGTTATAAGTCGGAACCAACTAACAACAATGTTGTTGTTACGGGAACAATTGTTGTTATTATTAAGTGCCGTTGTGTCGACTCCGACCTTCAAAATTCCTTATTAACAATAGTTACACCATTCTTTCTTTTCTTCTTTATAATTATTTCTTATTGATATTCCACAATCAAATAGAAAACAAATGGAAGTTTAAGTGAAAATAAGCACTATGTGCATCAATTTTCTAAGTTTCTTTTCCCTTATTTGGACAATTGCTCTCCAGGAAGAGGTTTTCATTTAATAGATGATGTTCCTAAACTCATTCTCTGTCTTCATCATTGAGTCTGCTTTGGACCGTTCAGTTTTCATTTCCCAAAGGACTTGTCAAATCTGAGGCACAATTTCCTGTCTCCTTAATGAGTTGAGATCTTGAAGCAAATTTGCCAAGAAAAATACTGACAATATAAGATGCCTGCGTGTATTCATGCTGTTCTCATAACCACTTGAATGCTTGTCTTAAGGGGCTATTTCAATGATGATCAAGGATGCACTTGTGGAGCTTTGTCACAGAAATGCCATGGGATCCACCGAAAATAAGCATTGATTGTCATCCTGATGCCTACTGAAAATCATCCCAATAAACAAGAGGTGGGATTCTAGCACCATTGAAATGGGGAAGAGGAGAAAAGAAATCAAGTCCTTTATTTTAACTCATCTTTAAAATTAATTTTCTCCCCCATTTAGTCAAAAATAGGAAAGCAGCATCAAGAGAATTGATGGAGACTTAGTCAGGTCCTAAGGAGGCCTGGTGTTCAAAACTACCAGCTGTTCCCCGGGAGAAAGATGAGGCTTTCTACTGCCGTAAAGATTTACAGCCTCGGAAACCCTGTACAGAGTCGCTATTAGTCTGAACCGACTACACGGCACACAACAACAAAAACAAAAGGAGCCCTGGTAGTACAGTAAGTAACGCCCTCAGGTGCTAACCAAAAGGCCAGTGGTTCGAACCTAGCAACCACTCGACAGGAGAAGGAAATAGCAGTTTCTTCCATACAAAGATGTAGCCTTAGAAACCCCATGGGACAGTTCTACTCTATCCTAGAGAGTTACCATGTGTTGGGCTTTGACTCCATGGCAATGAGCTGGTTTTATGCCTTCTGTTATTCTTAGACTGAATGGCTTATTGGAAACCACCAGATAGAGAAATACCCATTACTGATGTTAATAACAAGACATGTTAAAACTATTCTACCTTCAGAAACTGTTAATCTGAGAATGTTTAAAAAATTCTTTTTAAATGTCTGCTAAAAACTTTTGTGCAGTAGAACTATATGAATTCAATTATTAAAAGTGAGATGACTCTAGTTATTAGCAATTACGAGTAGAAAACAAAATGTAATGATAACATTTTTCAAGTGAGTTTATCCAAATACATATTATGATATTAAATGTCTTGGGTGGATTCGTTTGGGATTTAAGGAAAATACAGTGATTAGTATTGGTTTGCTATTCCTTTTTATGGAGTCCTGGTGTGGCCCTGTAGCATAAGCAATGGACTATAAGGTCGGTTTGAACAACAACATCTGTCATTCAAACTTATCAGCTGTTCCTTGGAAACCCTATACAGTTTTGAGTCAGAATCGACTTGATGGCACTTAACAATAACAACAACAACTTTCCTCTTGTTAGTCTTGGAGTTCTTGCATTTAAAGCATGATATATCTTGTGGAGTAGTGAAAACACCTGGAGTTCAAAATGCAGTACTTGGTAGCTCAGAAGTTTTAAGACAATAATCTCTGGACCCATAGTCCTAGGCATCAAACAGGATGTGTACGGTGGCTAATTCTGTTGCCCAGTTTCATGCAGAACACTTCTGATTTTATCAATTTAATATATCAAGGTTCTGATTTAGACTATAGCTAAAAAAGAGAAGTTTTTAAAACATTTTTTCAAACAATCAGGCGATTAAAAACATTACTGGGTTAAAGATAACTTTAGTCCTCATGTGGCACCGTAGAATAAACACTGGACTACTAACTGCAAGATTGGCAGTTAAAACCCACGAGCTGCCCCTTGGCAACCCTATACACGGTAGCTATGAGTTGGAATTAACTCAACGGCACTTAACAATAACAAGAAATAAAAATATAATATGAACTGCATTTTAAATTTTCTATTAGCTATATTAAAAATATGGAGTGCAGATGAATAAAAAACAAACAAACATCATTTGATGCTTCACAATGCATATATTACATATACATATGTTGCTATTAAGGTGTTGCTGAGTCGGTACCGACTCATAGGGGTCTTAAGAACAACAGAACAAAACACCACCCAGTCCTTTGCCAACCTCACAATCGTTACTATGCTTGAGCCCATTGCTACTGCCACTGTGCTAATCCATTAATTAGTTTTCCTCTGACCCTCCACTTTACCAAGCATGATGTCCTTCTCCAGGGATTGGTTCCTTTTGATAATACGTCCAAAGTGTCAGAGACCAAGTCTGGCCGTCCTGGATTCCATGGAACATTCTGGCTGCACTTCTTTCAACACAGATTGGCTGTTCTTTTGGCAGTCCATGGTACTTTAAATGTTCTCCTCTAACACCATAACTTAAATGAATCAATTCTTCTAGAGTCATCTTTATTCATTGTCCAACTTTCAAATGCAGTATGCATACTATGAACCAAAAAAGTCAGTCGGTGTTATCACTGGTTATGACTTCTTTCTTGTTTGTTTTTCTGTATTTTATTAATTTTGTGCATTATATATGTAATACTTTAGCTTGATATTGATCTAATTAACACACTGGAACTTTAAGAGATTTGTTCTGTTAAGTCAATTAATCTTTACCTTGAGTTTTACAAGTGGTTATAATATGACATCAGTCAATTGGATGATTGAAAAATTGCAAAGTAACAAAAGTTGATGAATCGAATGGATGACAAATATAATAAATAAAGTCTGACGATGAGAGGAATCACTAATCAGCTAAAACCCGAACAAGAGAAATAAAATGATTGAGTGAACCCTGTTAAGAATAGTTTGGGGGCTTAACGGTGAAGAAGAAATGGTCTGTAGCATTTCGATGAATAATCAGGTAGAATCTTAACATGATTGCTGGCATTACCCTAATAGCAATACAAAGTTAATGAAACATTTAGCAGAAATTTAACAACCATTCATCATCATGTGTTATCTTTCATCAAATGCATTTTTTATAAGAACTTTCTATGGATTCATATGAGAAGTGTTTTCCAAGGAACAGTTCCATCTCCAATATTATAAGGGCAACCACGTTAATGCATTTCTTTTATTCATACTCATAAAGTTGGACTAGAGAAAAAGAAGATAAGCTTGAGCCTTAGCAAACTATCCTCATTCCAGTCAGTTTAGAAGAATCTGCAGCATGTTTTGAGTGTTCATTTGCTTGACTTGCCACCAATGAGATACACGCAGCAGAGAGACAGCTGCAGGTACACATAATCTGGATGCCTTGAGTCAGGATGCTATCCTCAAAAAATGGAATTTTCTTTTGTACTAGAAATGGCCAACTGGCAGTTAAATGACCCAGTTTCCCTTCTACTTGTGCCATTAGTTTTGTTTATCACCTGAGGCACACCAATTTTATGATCTGTTCAGTGAGAAGAGCAACACTAGTCTCTATTACAGATAAGCAGTGAAGACCATCCAATCCTGCAGCATGCACTGGCAAAAAATTAGTTTTTTTCACCTCTATAAATCATATAGTTTCTATGTGGCCACTGTACTTTTCTATCTCCAAATATATCTGAAGCTTCTCATCTAATAAGCTTATCCATCTTCATAGTCATTTAGAAGACATGCACAGAAAGTAATAAATTAACAACTGTGTGGGACCTTATGCCCTCCGCCATGGAGGTTACCAGTTTCCATCACTAGTTTGTCTTTTCTTTTGCTTGCTCTGAGTGGATTTTATGGCTTCTATGCATTACGTATGTATCACCAAATGTATTAATAAAACCACCTCAGAGTTAGCACAGATGCGAGATGAGTCCATAATAGAGACACAGCTGCTGCCCCATCTCGGCTCGGCTATTTTCATCTGCTCACGGGGTGTGCACCTGTGAATTGTTTGGCAAAACACAATTACTGTAGTGTTGGTACATTCACGTTCAACCCCAATATTAGAACTATGTAGTTCCTGTTTTCCCCCAACAGTACAGCAAGGCCTCTGCTCTTAAAGACATATGGCTTTGATTTTGAGGTTTGAACTATCACTTACTGAATAAGGCAGCTTTTTTAAGGTGATCACCTTCGCGACTGATCATTATCAGGGGTGTTGTTGTTGTTGTTGTTAAGTGCCGTTGAGTCGGTTCCGACCCATAGCGACCCTGTAGTGTTATGAGGACTAAATAAACTAGACAGTGTAAAATCAATTTGCAGAATGTCACATTAGCTAAACATGTTGGTGTGGAGACCTGGTGTGGTGCTATGGGTTAATGTGCTGGACTGCAAGGTCAATTTGAACCGCAAGGTCGGTGGTTCAAGCTCAGCAGCCGCTCCTCGGAAACCCTATACAGGGTCGATATGAGTCGGAATGATATTCATTGTGGTGACATGAGACTATGATAAATTTCTCTTGTTACTTCCTCTCTCATTCTCCTTTTTCTGTCCTCATTTCAAGCTGCCTCTCTTTCCCCTGCAAGTACTTCACAACAACAACAACAACAAACATGTTGGAAACTAAAATATCAAATTAAAACTTCAGACTTCCTACTATATTCATAGTTCTTTTCTGTTATGCACGATTAAGAAGTAGAGGGCAAGGAAAGTCCTTGCCAATGTAAAAGTTTCTGATCTGGTTAGAGAAAAAAGATTTATGATATGGTTAAGAGAACGAATATAATTGTGAAAATAATATTAAAAAAAAAAGAATAATACAAGAATAGAAGAACACCCATTTTATGTGGTGCTGTAGGATAAGCACAGGACGGCTCACTCTAAGGTCCGAGGTTTAAACCCACTGGTCACTTCTCAGAAACCTTACACAGGGTAGTGCTTAATCAGAACTGACTCGATGGTATTTCACAACAGCAACAACATTCAATTGGCAAATGAGACTATGGATAGTGCACGTGGTAAAAGGTAGCAGAGACTGGAAATGGACTTTGGATAAAAGAGGAAACAAGGTTGGACTCTGAAGAATTAGATGAAACAGAGCATGTGATTGGGGTCTTATCTTTGAAGGAAGACTTTGAAATGGCAAGGTGGCAGTTAAAAATTGTTGTGGTTGCTAAGTTTCTTAAGAGCAGCTGGTGGGTTTGAACCATTGACTTTGATGTTAGCAGTCCAGTGCCTATTCTAAAGTACCACCTGTTGTTGTTGTTGTTGTTGTTAAGTGCCATTGAGTCAATGCTGACTCATAGTGACCCTGTAGAGGGTTTCCATGGAGTGGGTGGGTTTTAAGCACTAAATTTGTGGCTAGCAGTTCAGTACTGATCCTATAGCATCACCATCTAGAGAATGCTAATTAGGTTTCTTAATCCTACCTAAATGTGTCTAAACTTAAAATTGTTGTTGCTAGGAGCCATCGAGTCAGTACTAACGTATAGTGACCCTATATGGTGTGGTGAACCGACTCCACGGCACATAACAACAACAACAACAACAATATGGTGTGGTGCTGTGGATTAATGCACTAGACTGCAAATTTGTTTGACCTGCAAGTTCAGTGGTTCAAGCTCACCAGCTGCTCCTTGGAAACCCTATACAAGGTTGCTATGGGTCAGAACTGATTTGACGGCACTTAATAACAACAACAACACATACAACAGAATGAAACACTGCCTGGTCCTGCACCATCCTCACAATCATTGCTACCCTTGAACCTATTGCTCTTGCCACTATGCCAATCCACTCATTGGGGCCTTCCTATTTGTCTCCAACCCTCCACGTTACCAAACGTAATCTCCTTCTCCAGGGACTGGTTCCTCCTGATAATATGTTCAAAGTATGGGAGATCCTGGCTTCCAGGAAGCATTCTGGCTGTACTTCTTTCAACACAGATTTGTTTGTTCTTTTGGTAGTCCATGATATTTTGGTATTCTCCTCCAACACCATAACCATAACATCAGTTCTTCTACAGTGTTCCTTATTTTTTTTTTTAAAGAAAAACTGTGTATTTCAAAATTGAAAAGCAATTTTCTTGCTGTTTTAAAATCCTCAATCTGTATTTTCAAAAGATTATTTATTAACAGACTAGTTTAAATTGAAACACACACACACAAATGTGAAATAGCATCTTTAATGAAAATAAATTTTCTTGTATTCCTGTAATCTGGTAGCTGAGTCAAATAAATCAAGTGGAGAAAATTAAGTAAGAAGACAAGAAAACAAGCAAACCAACCAGCCAACCCCGAGACCCTTCATTATGTGTTGTTAAGGAATCCTGGTGTGGCACTGTGGGTTAATGCGCTAGACTGCAAGATGGGTTTGAACAACAAGTTTGGCAGTTCAAGCTCATCATCCGCTCTCGAAAACCCTATACAGGGTTGCTATGGGTCAGAACTGACTTGGAGGCACTTAACAACAACAACAACAAAGGATAGTGCCTCAGGCTTGTATCATTTACAATCATTTAAAAACAACATGAAACAGCTGTACTGAGTACTTGAGAAAACAATTTTTAAAAAATCTATTGAATATCTTTAGAGATGATTCTTTTGTACCTTCAACAGATGAATGCCAGTTATCACAATAACAGTAGAAATGCGGGTTGGAGCTGAGAGACAAGACAAAATTATGATTGATGAGGATAAGCAAACAGGGAAGAAAGTTGTCAGCAGAGAAAACACTGGTCTTAGGGCTGTTGAAATTTCATTCTCAGAAGGACGTAGTTTAAAGAGGTAGTGACCATATCCCAATGGGAATAAAATGTGGGAGGGAGACAGCAGGCTGGGACAAAATGTGGAAAAGCAATATTTACTAGATTTTTTTTTTTTAAACCTTCAATGCTTGAATCATTGCTTCAATCAACTTTTTGCTTTGGCAATAGCATATAGCCTGGAAGTGTTTGCTTTTCTCAGTTCATTATAAATAGCCAAAGTAACTTTTTTGGACAAGCAAGTTTTCTGTTTCCTGGCCCACTTCCAGTTTCAAACGATTCAGTAACACCAGGGTTGATAGAACTGTGTTTCATAGCACCTGTTGTTGTTAAGTGCCGTCGAGTCGGTTCCGACCCATAGCGACCCTGTACAGGGTTTCCGAGGGTGTAAATCTTTACGGGAGTAGAAAGCCTCATCTTTCTCCCATGGAGCGGCTGGTAGTTTTGAACCGCTAACCTTAAGGTTCGCAGCCCGATTCGTAACCACTACGCTACCAGAGCTCCTTGTACAATGTAAAGTACAGACTGGCCAAGAGCAATAAATATTGATGGTGGTGGTACGACACGATGACAAATCTCTCTTTCAACTTCCTCTCTTGTTAGCCTTTCTCTGTCCTTCTCATTTCAAGCTGCTTCTCTTTTCCATGCAAGTTGAATACCCATGGCCATTCAATCATCTTCCCTCATTTCTACAGGCTACTATTCTTTACATTTTTTATTTACAGTTTGATTTAGAAGTATATTTTAAAGATTTATTTGCACAGTGCATCAAGTTTTAAATAAAACATGCAGTGAAATTCTAAGTTGTATCTCTAATATTCAAGTTATATGACTAATTCATTTGATTTGTCACTGATAAATGAATTATACAACTAACTTCTCAAGCCATACAACTGTTTGGATCCATATTTTAATCTAATTCTCTATTAATAATAGCAGTTGGTTTATAAGAACTGAGTTCACATGCTAGCCTGTAGTTTTCCTGTTCCTATTAATGTTCTGTGCTCCGACACCATATTCAAACATGTCAGGGCAATTGTAGATACATATTTACAGAAGTTGTTTAGTGTCTTTCAATCATTCATTCCTTCATTTCTTTATCCATTCAACATTGGGTGTCTACTGTGCGCCACACTGGGCACTGGGCTCGTGATGGTGCAGAAAACAAACATGGTCTGATTTTAAATATGTTGCTGATACTAAACTAGGAAAGACAGCATTGGCAATAGACCTTTTCTATCCTAGTCTCCTTATGATGTTGTTGATGTGAGTGCCATCAATTCAGTTCTGACTCACAGCGAGCCTTTGCATTTGTAGGGTTTTCAAGGAACATCTGGTGAGTTTGAACCACCAACCTTGCGATTCAAACCAACCATGTGGTCAAGTGCTTATCCTACAGTGCCACACCAAGACTCTGTGCAATATGGGGCCATATTAAGGATCTTTTTGGGTCTGTCCTTCCTCGGAGTATAAAGACACTGCATGCACTACCAGATGTTTTCAGCACATGTCTGAAATACATACTGCAAATCCAGTGTCATTAAGTTGATTCCAACTCATAGCAACCCTACAACAGAGCTTCTGAGCCTGCAAAGTCTGTGATTCAAGTTCACCAGAGGCTCCTTGGCAACCCTATTCAGGGTCACTATAGGTCAGAATCGACTCAACAGCATTTAACAACAACAACAAAGAGCTCTGGTAGTGTAGTAGTTAGGAATTGGGCTGTGAACCTCAAGGTCAGCAGTTCCAAACTACCAGTTGTTCCGCAGGAGAAAAATGAGGCTTTCTGCTCCAGTAAAGATTTACAGCCTAGGTTGCTATGAGTCGGAACTGACTCCATGCCCATCACCATCACCACCACTAATGAGCCTATGCCTTGACTCATCAGAGACCAAAGTATCCTGCATGTATGTATCAAGGTGGATCTGAGGATGAAGAACATGAGTGACAGAATGCTGGAGACTGTACCCTGAAGTCTCAAATCTCTCTGCTGTCTGCTATGCTTTCTTACTTACCCTACCATTACCCTTTACTTAAATGTAGCTTTCTGTTAGTCTCTATGGCCTCTGTAATTGGTTTAATTATCCAACTCCATGTAATTGGCATAGCTATAAATGCTATCAGGAACACAAACAATGAGTTGGGGTAGAGAATAATGGAATAAACACTGTTTTAGTTTGGTTGGTCTTACAAGGAGCTAGTATTTAATCTGAATCTTAAAGAATACAACGGAGGTATACCTATGCATTGTCCAGGAAAGGCTTTCTAAGCAGAAGGCTGAATAATTGCAGATGGAGACCTTTTATAAGTGAGAATATATTTTTCACTAGTTTTGAGATGGAATGTAGACTGAGACTGATGCTCCCTAAATTGGACTCCAGGATATCTTTTTACTGTTCTTTCATTAGTATTCATAGTCAAGAGAAGGGACACTTAGTTGCTATGTAGGTCACATACAGGGGGAACTGATGCCTGTAATCAGAGACAGTGGAACACGAAGCAAGAAGCTACTTCAGAATCTAAGAACTGCTTAAAAGGCACTACAGATATATCTTTATTATGGGCTCATTTCTTTTCTTTTTGCATTAAACATTTATTTAGTTAAAAAAAATTTTATTGTAAATTGAGTGACGATTTCCAGGGCTGATCATGTTTTACCTTTGATAAATCGTAAAATTAATTTCATTCCAATTATTGAAATCACCTCAATTATCCCACTTCTCCATGATTCTTATTTCCATCCCACCTTCTGAATTTGGTCTTTGGGTAAATGCTGACATTTTAAATTTGAATGTTCTCTCTATATACCTATCTATATACCTACATACTGTTTAGCTAAAAACTGAACCATAAGGATGAGCTATATTCCAGACCTGAAGGATGACCAAGGGCTGTAATACCGGGTTCCTCCAGTCTCTTTCTGACCAGTAAGTGTGGCCTTTGTTTATAATGTTGAGTTTTGCTCTACGTTTTCTCACACTCCATCCAGGGCCTTCTAATTGGTCCCTTTCAGAACAGTTGATAGTTATAGTTGGGCACCATTTTGTTTTTTCCAATTTCAGGGTCATGGAGACTGATGTTCGTGTGTTCCATTAATCCATTAGCCTAATTGATTTCAAGTGTTTTCAATGTTCATCACTCTTCTGTCCTATAGACAGGAAAAGACCTATAGTTTCACCTTAGATGGCACCTCATGAGATTTTAAGATCCCAGAGACTATGCACAAAAGTAGGCTATAAAACATTGTCTCGGTGGACTATGCTATGCCAACTGACCCTGGTGTCTCCCAAGACTATTATCCCGAGTCCTCATACCCAATAACTCATTCCCTCAAGGTGTTTGGCAACATCTAAGAAGTTTTCATTCTTTTGCTTACTTGGGCTTATTTTTTGAAGGGTTAATTGAAATTCTTATTCTCTAACACTGAGGACATTTTATTAGGCCACAGCTTGTCTTTCCCTGAGAAGATTTTGTTAAAGTCTGCTGTAAATAATTTCTAGCCATATGAAATATTGAAATGTGATTTAATGATGTGACAGAGCATTTTAGAAGTATGCAAAATGTTACAGTTACGGATCTTATGGAACAAAAGAAATATGTGTTTTTTTAGCATTCAAGGACTTGCTTAAGAGTAGTATAATCATAGAGAAGGTTTTATGATGATTCTATTTAGATGCACATATGAACATGTGCTGTGTGGATATTTCTCTTCCTAAACTTTTCGTCCTGAATAAATATAGTTCTAACAAAAATAAAGATAAGTCTTATTTCATTGCATATAAAAATATAGTAAGAGTTTGACCTTTCAGATTTTAAACAGAGTGTGCAAGGATATCTCTTGTACGGTAAACCAAAGGGACCAATTTCATCGTTACGTTGTTGTTGTTGTTGCTAAGTGCTGTTGAGTTGGTTGTGACTCGTAGCGACCCTGTACAGCATTTCTGTGGAGCAGCTTTATAAACTTCATAAACCTTGAGAGGAACCTGGTAATATCATGAATGTTCAAATCTATACAAATTGTCATTCAAACATGCACACATGCTCCAAAATACTAGGGGACAATATGAACTTGGTAAATATAACAAGCACATAACTTTTAAAACCACTTCCCAATTTGAGGAAGGGCAGAAAAAGTTGTATTTAAATAGATGTTTTTGTTTGAGTGATGTTGGTATCACTTGATTTTGACTTTTTGTGAAGGCCATTTGTTGTTGTTGTTGTTGTCAGGTGCCATGGAGTCGGAACCGACTCATAGCGACCCCATGCACAGCAGAATGAAACAATGTCCTATCCTGGGCCAACCTCACTACCGCTGCCACACTTGACGCCATCAATGATGCCACCTGGCCAATCCATCTCGTTAGGGGTCTTCCTCTTTTTCTCTGACCCTCCACCTTACCCAGCATGACATCCTTCTCCAGGAAGGCCATTTAATACATGATTAATCTTCACCTTCAAGAATTATAGAAAATCAAACCAAACAAACAAACAAACAAAATGATAGAACACCAGTGTTAAATGACTTAAGCCACATCCCTTCTTTGGGAACGTCCTCTTTTCTTCTCTTGTTGTTGGTGTTAGGTACCATTGAGTCAGCTCCAACTCCTAAGGGTTCTATGCATAAGAGAGCAAAATATTGACCGAACCTGCCCCATCCTCACAATTGTTGCTTCATTTGAGCTCATTGTTGCTGCCACTGTGCCAGTTCATCTTGCTTTTTTCTCGCCGACCGTCTACTTTACTAAGTATGCCCTTCTCCAAGGACTCTAGGCCCCGAGGAATCCCCATATGAACCTTTGCACTCCCTCCATAAACTGCATAACAGTAGATCTCCAGTAACAGTTAACGTGATACATTTTACTACCTGTGATTGGTCTCTTTGAAAACTCTTCATTTTATGCTTTGTCTGGTACACTGACTGGTTTGCTTTATTTTTCACTTTGGTGTTTTGTTTCCATTCATTTATTCTGATGCAGTATTCCTGCTGAGGAGATTTTTGTCTGTATGGAGTTTTATTTATGTCTCTGAGAGTGAGAATGTTGCAGCTTTTTAAAGAACCTGCATGTTTTTTTCCCAACTCAAGTTCTGTTGTTACAGTATGGCACTGTGGGTTAATATGCCAGACTACAAAGCTGTTTGAACTACATGGTCGGTGGTTCAAGCTCACCAGCTGCTCTTCGGAAACCCTATATAGATAGGTTCACTATAGGTTGGAACTTAACAACAACAACAACAACATATTGCTAATACCTAGTCAACAACAGGATGTCAGGTGTGATGCTGTACGATCAGCACTGAACTGTGAACCACCCGCTCCTCGGAAACCCTATACAGGGTTGCTATTAGTAGGAATCAACACGATGTCACTTAACAACAGCAAGCCGACAACAAAGTATATCATTAGGAGCCCTAGTGGTGTTGTGCATTAAGCTACTAACCACAAGGTTCATATTTCACACTAGTGGTTATAAGTCCAGCTGCTAACCTCAGGGTCAGCAGTTCGAAACTACCAGCTGTTCTGCAGGAGAAAGATGAAAGATGAAAGGAGAAAGATGCTCCCGTAAAGATTTACAGCCTCAGAAACCCTGTACAGGGTCGCTATGATTCAGAACCGACTCCACGGCACATAACAACAACAGTGCGCGTTGAAAGAAGGAAACTCAATAAATCCTTTGGATCGCCTACCAGTCACTTTGCAGATATAAAGAAACATTAAAATCTGGACAATTTCCTGCTTCCATTGTTCGAAACTGAGATCCATTTTATGTTTCTATATTTTAATTTGCTTTTTAAAATTTCATACTAATTTAGCTTTTAAGAGGGATTTGGTGGTGGTGGTGTTGCTGTTGTGATGTTTGCTTTGGTTCATATCAAGGAAAACAGATTGTAATGATGGATACCTTTAGATTCCAAATATCACTTTGTTTTTAAGAACCAGTTTTTTGTACAATAAAAGTCTAAGTAATCTCATATTTATTCAGAGATAAATCTTATATTAGAAGGAAATCCTATTTCAAACACAAAATTAAAAAAAAAGTAACATTACTTAGTATGTGTGTATGTATGTATATATATATATATATATATATACACACACACACACATATAAATCCGATATAGGGTTTCTGAGGAATGGCTGGTGGGTTTGAACTGCCTGCCTTGTGGTTAGCAGTACAGTGATTATCCTACAGTGCCACATCAGGACTCCATAAACTATATAGTGTTACATATGTATAATTTAACACAATGTTTGCTAATTCATTAAACGTATGTTTCCTTCTAATATATTAATTTAAAAAAATTAAATTTACTTAGGAACACTATTAAGTGTTTTTTTATACTCATCTTAAAATTAATAGCATATTCTTCTTTAAGAGAAACAACAAAAATATTTGTAATTTTGTGATCATATCTTGAGGTTTGAGTTATGGGACAATGATTCATACTCTATGCATCTAATGACACACAGCCTACAGTCTCCCTTCTAACAATGCATAAAGCATTTGGTCCATAACTTATATTCTGCTGAGTCTTACTGCTTTGTTTCTTAAAATCTTTTGGATTGGCCCCCAGTCACCAGAAACATTATACTCCGGAGAAACTTTCCTCTCTGACAATTACTTCCCCCCTTGAATCTGCTTTGGTATGATTAAATATTGTTCACAAGGAAATTTAGATAGTGTGGACAGCAAAGGAAAGGATAGTTTTAACAAACAGAACATTTTGCCACAAATAACTCTCATTTTCTCTCTCCTTAGAGAAGGCAGTGGTGGTAGTAGATAATAAGAAGTGAACTTAGTGAAAAAGGGGAGGTGAGCAAACCCATTCTCATCAACTGCTGTCATAATTTCTCAGGTGTCTAGAATTTATGACACACCATTCAGCAAATCTCCAATGATACATTTCTGTAACTGGAGTTATAAATCCATTGGCAGTTTCATTAATCAGACAAAGAGCTGTGCTGTTATTGAAATAACTCCTCAAATAATTGCCAACTTGCCATGCAGTTACATCACTCCTAAAAGAAGTACTTCAACAATTGATGATCCATCCCTGGGAAATTAGCATTTGTGTCACTGAAAAATCATTGTTGGGCATACCGTGTTTCTGAGGAAGCAATTCCTGGAATTGTTTCTCCTCAGAAGCAAGGTTTTTAAAGTGCATTGATCAATAGTTGCTTTGCCTCTAACCAGTATGAGGAGAAATGTCCAAGCATTATGTCTAGTCCTCTCTCCATTGTGATTTCTACTAAATTTAATTCTTTTGATATTTGCCGAATGCTTTTTTGAGTATGTGGACTTAGGACTGCTAGAGGGTTAAGAAATTGTGTAAAATGTTTAAGCTATAACACCTCTTGCCAAGTAGTTCCTTCTTACTTTGGAGCTGATTTCGTACAATGGAATAAATGTTATTCTAACCCCAGCCACCAACTCATTTCTGACTCATAGCTACCCTGTATCGCGTTTCTGAGGCTTTTTTTCTCCTGTGGAGTGATGGTGGGTTAGAAGTACCAACCTTGTGGTTAGCAGTCCAATGCTTATCCTACAGTGTCAGTTTTTGCTATTGCTAAATGCTGTGCCATCGAGTCAATTTCCACTCATAATGACCCTGTATAGGGTTTTTGAGGCTGTAAATCTTTATGGGAGCAGAAAGCCTCATCTTTCTTCCACAGAAATGCTAATAGTTTTGAACTGCTGACCGTGAGATTAGCAGCCTGTAACCACTATGTTACTAGAGCTCCTTCCAGATAATTGTAGGGAGTCTGAAAAGTCTTTCCAAAGGAGTAGACGATGCAAAATCTTAAAAGATAGATAAGAAAGAGTTACATATAGGAAAAAAAGTATTAATGGGAGGGGGGGATTGGTATGGGGTCTAAACATAGGTGTTGCAGCTCAAGATTCTATCTATTTTTATATATGACATCATGAAAATCTGCCCTTTGTAAATATAAAGAAACGGTTGTTGTTGTTCAGTGTCCTCAAGTCAGTTTCAACTCATAGTGACCATGTACAGGGTTCCCAAGGAGCAGCTGGTGAGCTTGGACCACTGACCTTGCAGTCCAGTGCTTATCCTACTGTGCCACACCAGGACTCCATTAGCATCTGGATAACTTTCTGCTTCCATTGACATGAATCAAGATTCATTGTTTACTTGTTTTTTCTTTATATTGACATACATATATTTAGTTCAGTTTCTCTAGAGAACAGTTTATCTCTTTGAATCTTGGTTTTCACATATGCAAAATAAAACATCTGCCTATGTTATGGGGTAACCTAGATTAAAATAAAATAGTTGATACATAAAAGTCTTATAGGGGAGGAAAAAGAAAACGTATACATTTATACTTACTTTTATTAATAATCATTATATTTTCACAACCATCAAGTACTTGAAGTAATTTTATTAATCATGGGTATGACACATAATGAAACATTTTTGTACATTTCTTAGTCTCCATATGTGAATGCGTCATATATATACTTTTTACTCATGGTTTGGAATTGCAAAGAACCACAGTTATATACAGTGAGCTAAAGACATAATTGTTGCTGTTTTTAAGTGCCCTCTGATTGGTTCCAACTTGCAGTGAACCTAGACAAGGTTTCTGAGGAGAAGCTGGTGGGTGTGAATAGTCATTCTTGCAGTTAGTTTAGTAGTCCAGTGCTTATCCTACATTGCCACACCAGGACTCCAAAGACATAGTAGTAAATTAAAATGAGTAAATACCAAACTACTTCATAAAACTTAGTACAGACATATCTTTTTTTCCATTTGTCTCCTAACATTTATATTATTTCATTAATATGTTGAATATTTTGGTGAATATAAAAATTAAATAAAGATCACATTATCTTATAACTCAACTGTTCCATGAATTTTGGATTTCAAGATGCTATGTCTTTTGAATATATGTTAAGAGTATAGTATACAGGTGAAGTAATCTATAGCCTAGGTATTACAAAGATTAAGATAGCCTTTTGATTATCATTTAGATTCATTTTCATAAAGTACTTATACAATTTACATCTGTTTTTAGATATTAAAAAAACTGTTAGGTGAAGCATCTATGATATGATTGCTTCCCCAAGTTTAGTTTCACATTAGACCATGCCTTGTAAGTATAAACTGAGGCAATAGAATTTTATGTAAATATTCAAATTTAGGAGATGAGTCCTTGAAAGAGAAAAAGAAACAAAATAAAAAGGTATATTGAAACAGAATATTTTATCAAGAAAGCTACATAATTAATCAATGTTGACATCACATATTCTTCAACTAAAAATTATTAATAGCAATTTATCCATTTTGTACTCATTTAAATGAATAATTGGTATCTGTTTTACGAAACTCTATGAGTATCTCCATCATGTCTGCTCACCTTACCACTGTATTTGGAGCGTTTAACTGTGTCTGGCATAGTACAGTTGTTTCATATATTTGGGCTGAATAAATACATTGAAGAAGCATGCTAAATTTAAATCAGGTAAGGGTAACCTTGTCAACAAATTATACTGAGTGCAGAGTCTTGGTGCTATAAGGTAAGCACTGGACTACAAGGTCTGTTTGGACTGCAGGGTCAGGAGTTCAAACTCACCAGCTGCTCCTTGGAAACCCAATACATGGTTGCTATGGCACTGTAGGATTGGCGCTGGACTGAGAACCACAAGGTCGATGGTTCAAATCCACCTGCTTCTCGGAACCAACTCGACAACACTTAACAGCAACAATTGAGTGAAAAAAAATTGCCCTTCTTTGTTTTCATTGTGTACACTCTAAAACCTGCAATATTTATTTTTCCAATTTCTTTGTCAATTTTTAGTTGGTCTCCTGGAGAATTTAGAATTTATAAATTATTGTTAACAAATTACCTCTTGTATTTGTCAGAGTTGGATACTGAGGGAAATTAGGAGCAGTTGGAGTAGTATTTGGTAAATCACCTCACTAAAATGCTGATAATAACTTTACTTTATCCATCACTGTCAGATTCTCGAAAAAGTTGAACTTAAAAGAAAAATGAGTTCCTTAAATAGAATCATTTTTGGCTGATTGAAAGCATAATAGGGAATATTATTGTTTTCTGGTACCCTTAAAAATGACTACTCTACCTATAGGAAATAAGCATTTTTTTCTTATATTGACTGACGTAGTAGTTTAGCAACAAAACATTATGATTTAAAAATTCTTTCTACCACTATTTCCTTTGCTATGCATAAGATGTAAATGGACAAAATGTGAGTAAAAGACATTATGTTATCATTACCAAAAAGTAGCACTTGTTTTGAAACCTAATCAAACCACCATGGAACTCTAGAGAAGGCTGTCATCTACCAGTTATTTTAAGCCATTTCTTGGACACCAAACATCATATAAAATGCTAGAAGTTTCTTTTGTCCAGGAAAATAGGTTCTTTATTACTTTGAGAGAGAAGAACCAGTCATTTTAATTACTCCTTTCCGAAACTGAAATCATATGACCTATGAATGAATGTGTTTTATTACATAAATTTTTGTTAAAAATCTGTCTTACAGAAAGCGTAAAAGAACCATGTGTTATACTCAGGTTGCCTCTGAAAATTCAGGCAGCAATCAGACTGCTAGGATGAGGATGCCTGAAAGCGTCATCAACCACTCCATGGATGTGTCTAGCACACAAAGCACAGACGGCTATACAATTACAACAGAGATTATCTCAGATTAGGAGCTCTGGTACCGTAGTGGGTACGAATCGGGCTGCGAACCTCAAGGTTAGCAGTTCGAAACTACCAGCTGCTCCGTGGGAGAAAGATGAGGCTTTCTGCTCCCGTAAAGATTTACAGCCTTGGAAACGCTATTCAGGGTTGCTATGGGTCGGAACCGACTTGATGGCACTTAACAACAACAACAACAACATATCTCAGATTAATAATGTTGTTATTATTAAGTGCTGTCAAGTCGATTCCGACCCATAGAGACCCTGTATAGGCGTTATTAAGAGAGCAGAAAGCCTCATCTTTCTCTCGCGGAACTGCTGGTAGTTTCGAACTGCTGACCTTGAGGTTAGCAGCCCCACAAGTAACCACTACGTTACTAGAGCTCCTTGCAGCAGAGCAAGTTTACAAGACAAGAAAAAAGCTGACATAAATCATTACAATGAGGGAAACCGTGTGTCCACAAGAAGGAACTTCAGCTCTACCAACTAGAAGTTAATGGGTCTCTTTTAGGAGTTTGTGGGCAATAGATTGTTTGGAGTCCTGGTGTGGTGCTGGACTGCAAATCGCTTTGAACCACAAGGTCGGAAGTTCAAGCTCACCAGCTGCTCCTAACCCTATTCAGGGTTACTATGGGTTGGAACCTGCGCTTAACAACAATTCCTTTGGAACCCTGGTGTGGCGCTGTGGGTTAATGCGCTGGACTGCAAAGTCAGTTTGAACCGCAAGGTCGGTGGTTCAGGCTCACCAGCCGCTTCTTGGAAACTCTACACAGGGTCGCTGTGAGTTGGAATGGACTAATACAGGGTCACTATAAGTTGGAACTGACTATACGACACTTAATGACAACAACAAAGCTTGTGGATCATTTGTCAAATATGAGGTAAGGGTCTCAGTCCATCGTTCATCAGAAACTGCCATAAGATTATTACAGGATAATTCTTAAGTAATTTGTAAATTATTTTTACAGGAGAAAACAGGAACTGTTTACCCACTGCCATGGAGTTGATTCTGGGTCTTAGCACCCGCTAGGATAGAGTAGAACTGCTTCATAAAGAATCCAAGGCTGTGAATTTTTACAGTATAAATTTTAATGGTCTCATTTGTTTTCTAGAAATCATGGCTTTTTTAAAGTATGTGGTGCTGGCTTTATCTGTCTTATAAACTTAATAGTGTTCTTTGTCTCTTTATTGTTGTTATGTGCCGTGGAGTCGGTTCGACTCATAGCGACCCTGAACAGGATTTCTGAGGCTGTAAATCTTTACGGGAGCAGAAAGCCTCATAGTTTTCCTACGGAACAGCTGGTAGTTTCAAACTGCTGACACTGAGGTTCGCAGCCCAATTCGTAACCACTAAGCTACCAGAGCTCCTTCCTTTGTCTCTTATTAACCACAAAATGGAGGCTTTCTTGACTTACACAAATTTTACATTCACCTAATTACATTCTTCTAATCACAACCTCATAGTCCTGGTGTGGCGCTCTGGATTAATGCAAGGGAGGGCAAGGTCAATTTGAACCGCAAGGTTGGTGGTTCAAATTCACCAGCCTTTCCTTAGAAATCCTATTCAGGGTCGCTGTGGGTCAGAACCTAGTCAATGCACTTAACAACAGCAACAATTATAGCCTGACCACCAAGATGATTCCAAAGTATTAGCACATGAAAAACAACTTCTATTACCTAGAAAAGGAAGCAGACAGCACTCCATGCTAGCCCTGGATCCATGCTTGAGCTGGTCTCCTAAAACGCAGAAGGCTACTCAGCCCCACATTGTACAGCAGGTGAGGGACTCACAGGACCCAACATGGCTAGGCAGACTTGTGAACCCACTGCTAACTAATCAGTTCCCACTCAGAGTGACCCTGCATAAGGTTTCTGAGCAACAAATCTTAAACGGGAGCAGACAGCCTCATCTTTCTTCCCAGGAACAATTGACCTTGTTCAATACGTAAAAACCGACAGTGCTCCCAGGGCTCTACTTAAGTGAACCAGAACAAACTGTGCTCCTACTTGGTACTGTGGCGTTCTGGTGCAGCGCTGTAGGATAAGCACTCAACCTTAAGTTCAGTTTGAACCACAAGGTTAGCTGTGCAAACTCACCAGCCACTCTTTGGAAACCCTATACAGGGTCTCTATGGGTTGAAATTGACTCGACAAGCACTTAACAACAACCTTGTACTATAGGTGAGGTACCCAAGATACCTGTTCCCCAGCCATCTTTATTACCCCAAACCTATGTGATTTGAGAATGTGGTGCAGTGTAGACTTTCTCATGGGACCACCAGAGAGAGGAGGACACAAAACCACAATGGTATCTCTTTAATTTGCTGGCAAATATCAGATCTCAGTGGGTTTCTGAGGCCTCAAGCCCTACTCCCTTTCTGAGGCCTGTTGCCAAGTGAAGATCTGGGGATTCATTTGCATATATTTAAGTATTACCTGGATGCTTTTTAAAAAAAACAAAAGACACCTAGATTGTCCAAGTGCTTTAAGAACCCTGAAAAATGGCAAAATTGAGATTTTAATCCCACAAGCCTAATTTTAATGCAGGAAAAAAAAACAAAAAAGCTACTGGGGAAGCATGGTGCTCTGGAATAATGCACTGTTTGAACCACAAGGTTGGAGGTTGGAATTCACCAGTCAGTCCTCAGAAACCCTATACAGGCTTGCTATGAATCAGAACCAACTCAAAGGCACTTAACAACAACAGCTTTGCAGAAGTACTCAGAAACCATGATAACAAATGTTTTGTTCCCAGTTGTTTAAGTCACCACAAAAACACAAACACATGCAACATTTTTCCTTAGAAACATGAACCCAGGCAACCTCTTCCTGGCTCTACCTTTTAGAAGTAGACGTGAACTTGGGGCTTTGTAAGCCTAAAGCTTTCTACTATAAAAGTGACATTTTGTATCAATTAACCTTGGCTCACCAGCATTGTTGTACGGTGGTAGATTCCTGTTGCTGTGATTCTGAAAGGTTGTTGTAGTTATTGTTATGTGCCATGGAGTTGGTTCTGACTCATAGTGACCCTACACAGGGTTTCCAAGGCTGTGAATCTTTACTGGGAGCAGAAAGCCTCATCTTTCTCCCACGGAACAGCTGGTAGTTTCGAACTGCTGACCCTGAGGCTAGCAGCCTGATTCGTAACCACTACACTACTAGAGCTCCTTTCAGATTCTGAAAGGTACAGCACCAGTATTTCAAATACCAGCAAGTGGACAGGTTTCAGCTGAGTTTCCAGATGAAAACAGACTAGGAAGAAGGAGACATGGATGACTACTTATGAATATTTATTTAGTCACTGAAAATCTTAAGAATGTCAGTGGAATACTGTCAAATATCACCAAATATTGAATATTAAAATATGATGAAGAGCACCAGAATATTATCATATATAGCTCCTATGTTGGAAGAAACTCAAAACATAACTGGAGAAGTGCTGCCTCCTCAAAGTAGAGTTAACCATGATGTGGATGGAGGAAAGCTTTGGAGGCCTTCATTGGCATAACTCAAAAAGAGGAGAAACAACTGCAAATAATTATTAATAATTTGAATGTGGAATGTACAAAGTATGAATCTAGGAAAATAGCAAGTTGTCAGAAATGAAAT
>NW_006408583.1:15884122-15885681 GCF_000296735.1 Chrysochloris asiatica
TACGCTACCAGACCTTGACCATATCCTACCTGAATTTAGAGATCATCACAACAACAGATTTTATGCATTAGACACTAATGATCGAAGACCAGAAGAGTTGTGAGATGATGTCACGAACATCATATAGGAAGAAAGCAGAAGGTCATTAAGAAGACAAGAAAGAAGGAAAGGACCAAAATGGTTATCAGAAGAGACTCTGAAACTTTTTCTGTGACATAGAAATGCTTAAGCAAATGGGAGAAATAAAGAACAGCTGAAGAGAAATTTTCAAAAGGCAGCTTGAGAAGACAAAATCAAATATTATCATGAAATGTGCAAAAATCTGGAGTTAGGAGGTGGGGCTTGATGGTGGCTAGGGTGGAGGTGCAGTGAAGTTTGCCGTCAGCAATACCACAGAATACCAGGCAAAGCAGATCCAGGGCAGAGCTCCAAAACTCGGAACCACATAGGTAGGAATATTTAAAACGTTTGAAAGCTTATAGCTAGTGGAACTTGTATGAAAGTAAGAAATCGTGTACTTTTGAATCTGCCAGGCTCATCGGCCAGGAGCCAACAACTTGGACGAGACCAAACAGCAACACAAAGCGTGGGAGTAGCTACATAATGGGAAAATGCTGCGGGAACCTCAGAGCAAAGGTGGACAATACACTTTGTCAGTTTTGCTTTGTTCTTATTTTCTTTTTTTGGTATCTGTTCATTGGCCCCCCTACTGTTTGTGCACCTCCATACTGGTGACTACAGGGGGAACCTGAGCAAGTGACACCCCCACCCTCACCACTGGTGGGCTCTTCTGCCACTCCACACATGCCCACAGAAACTCTAGGTCCAAGAGCTGGTGCCGAACTTTTTTTTTTTTTTAATATGGAAAAGGGGTGTGGAGAGGGAAAGAGAGTTTAAAAACAAAACAGGCTGAAAATTAAATTAAATCCTGAGGTACAGCATAGCAACCAACAGTGACATCTTGATATCTCTCAGGAATCTTTGAAGGCAAGAAGCTGAAAGAGGACATTAAAGTCATACTTATATTAGGCTACAGATTTTTATTTTTTTCCTCTCTCCCTTTTCTGCAAGTGTAGACTACAGTATCCAGTCTAGTTTTTTTGTTCTTGTTCTTGCTATTATTGTTGTTTTGGTGTATTTTTTTCTTTTTGTTGTTTTTGCTGTTGCTGTTTTGCTGTTTTGCTGTTTTATGCTCCCCCCTCTACCTTTGGGGGACTCTTTCTCTCCCTATATTACCCAAGAAGAGACAGCAACTGCTGCCATAAAGTCAAGCTCCAATCACACTCTATAAAACACCAAAATCCAGGCAAGAACCAATACCAAATGCCATATACCAGCGAGGCAGACAACACCTATGAAAGTTACTCTGAGTTAAGCAATGAGAAGAGTGAAAAGGGAAGTCCACATCCTGATCACATCTACCTGTAAGCAATCCGAAAGCATAAAAAACACCAAAACACATACTCAATTAAGTATTAAGGCCACAGATAAACACTGAACATGTCCAAGAAACAAAAGCAGATGACTATATTAGCACATATCCAGAAACAAGATAAAAT
>NW_006408583.1:15885806-15887081 GCF_000296735.1 Chrysochloris asiatica
TAGATACAGCATTGAAAACAATTCAAAGCCTAAAGAAAGAGGTCCAAATGATCAATAATAGAATATCAGAAATAGACAATACACTGAAAGGGAAAAGCAGTAGAATAGAAGAGATGGAAGGCAGAACCAGTGAGCTGTTGGAGGAAGTACAGTCAGAATGCTCCTTAGAAGCCAGGATGACCAGACTTAGCGTGTCATAGTTAATATCAGGAAGAACCAGTCCCTTGGGAAGGACATGATGCTCGGTAAAGTGAAGGGTCAGTGAAAAAGAGGAAGACCCTCAATGAGATACATTGGCACAGTGGCAACAGCATAGGGTTCTAGCATAACAAACGTTGTGAGATTGGCAC
Organism: Chrysochloris asiatica; assembly: GCF_000296735.1. NCBI lineage: Eukaryota > Metazoa > Chordata > Mammalia > Afrosoricida > Chrysochloridae > Chrysochloris > Chrysochloris asiatica. The sequence continues at coordinate 15,886,157 of NW_006408583.1, forward strand.
ACGACGGGACATTGTGTCGTTCTGTTGGGCATAAAGTTGCTATGGGTTGGTATGGACTCAATGGAATGTAACAAGACCAACAACTGTTGATCATCTGAAGGCCTCATGTCTTAAAATGAATAGAAACCTGTCATTTTTTTTCCTCCTTAAGATAACATGATTATTGAATATGCCATTTTAAAGAATCCATGGTAGAAAATAGTATGTGAATCTTGGCATTGTTTGGATTTACTGCTGACTAAAGTGAACATCCTTTGTCTTACAAAGGATCCCTGGTGTGGTGCTGTAGGATCAGCAATTCAAATCCCTATACAGTGTCACTATGAGCCAGAACCAACTCAATAGCACTCAACAACAGCAACAAAATTGAACATGAAGAAGGACAGCCAGAATACTCTTTAGAAGTGAGTGTGATGAGACTTGTCACTCATACTTCAGGCATTATTTGGAGGGATTAGTCACTGGAGAAGGGTATCATGCTTAGTGAAGTGAAGGGTCATTGAAAAAGAGGAAGACCCCCAATGAGACGGATTGACACATTGGCAGCACCAGTGGACTCAAACATCACAAGGATTGTGAGGATGGTGCAGGACTGGACAGTGTTTCATTCTGTTGTGCCTAGAGTTGTCATGAGCCGGAATGGACTGGCTGGCACCTAACAACAACAAAACAACAACAAAATGAACATAAGATCTTCTCGATGTTTTAAGTTAACATAGGTTTCAACTCAATACAGACTATTTCCTTTAGCAACAAGACATCATATTGCATTGCAAAGATTAAGTAAGAAGGAGAAGTTTTTTTTTTTTTTTAATTAAATGTTTTTATTTTGAATTGAGTGAAAGTTTACAGGGCACATCATCAGCTTCACATTCAACCATTCATATAGCTTGTTTCATTACATTGATTATTATCCCCTCCATAT
>NW_006408583.1:15888736-15933566 GCF_000296735.1 Chrysochloris asiatica
TTCTCCCAGCTGCCCCGTTTTTCCCTTTCCCTCTCCCTCCCTGTATATTGCCCCCCTCCCTCGCACCCGGGGAAGGAGAAGTTTTTATTCAGTGCCTTTTTTATGCCACTCAAAGTGAAGACCTGAACCATTGTATCACAATGTTCTTGTTTTAAAGTGCAATCCCCCTTTGACTTGTATGCAAAAGATAGCAGATGCTTTGGATGTTTGAAGCACACCTGTTTTCTGTGCAAAGAAAATGTGCAATTTGGACTATCAAGTGAAAAATTAATTTCGAACTAATTCAGGAAGCATTCTGAAAAATCACACATGAAATTACTGGCATTTTCTAGGAAATGCTGAATCGGGTATCTTGATCTTGAGTTTTTGCCCCCATTCTTACTAACAAGTTTCATTTAAAGCACTTGTTCTTGATTCCTCCTAGAAAAGCCATTTTGCATTTTCTTTCTTTTAAAAAAAATTGTTTGCTCTTGTAACATTTAATAAAACAAACAAAACAAAATAAAACAACTCACTGCCATTCTGACTTATAATGACCCTGTAGATCAGAGTAGAATTGTCCCACAATAGAAGAAGACCCCAGCAAGATGGAATGGCCAAGTGGCAGCATCAATGGGCTCAAGCGTGCGAACAATTGTGAGGTGGGCCCAAGATCGGGCAGTGTTTTTGTTCTGCTGTGCATAAGGTCGCTATGAGTCGCCACCTACTTGATGGTACCTAACAACAACAACAAAGAAGAGAATATGGAACAAATAATAAGAATTTACAAAGAAATGCTATAAGTTTAATGTCTGACTTTCATAATCTAACCGCTCTCTCAAAAATGGGGTTGAAAGGATTAAATTGTATTTTCAGTTTGTAAATAGAGTTCATGAGGATGAATATATCTTATTTAAACTACTGGCCAAGTGATGTGAAGTATCAATACTTAGTTACAACTAGGAGGAATCCTAACGTGGTGCTGCAGGATAATGACTGGACCGCAAGGTTGGTTTAAATCCCAAAGTCGGCAATTCAAACCCAGCAGCTGCTCCTTAGACACCCTATACAGGATCACTTTGAGTCGGAACTGACTCAACGGCACTTAACAACAACAGTAAGTTCAGACAAAAATATTTTTTCATAGTATTATATGTAATGACCCTGTATAGAGTTTCCGAGGTTTTTAATCTTCTCGGGAGCAGAAAGCCTTGTCTTTCTCCCTTGGAGTGGCTAGCAAGCTTGAGCCGCAGACCTTGAGGGTTGCAGTCCAGTGCTTGTTGTATGGAGATATCACTGCTTCAGATAAATGCTTGGTGGTGGTGGTGTGCTGTGGAGTCAGTTCCTACTCATAGTGACCCTGTATAGGGCTTCTGAGGCTGTAAATCTATACAGAAAGCAGAAAGTCTCATCTTTCTGCAGCGCAGAACAACTGGTGGTTTCAAATTGCTGACCTTGAGGTTAACAACCCATTCGTAACCACTTCGTGGTCAATGCTCTTTAGATATATGCATGTTGTTGTTAAGTGCCTTTGAGTTGATTCCGACCCATACCTGTGTAGGCTTTCTAATGAAGCTGGTGAGCTTGAACTACTGACCTTGCAGTTCAAACGACTTTGCAGTCTAACACATTAATCCATAGCTATACACACTGTTAAAACAAACACAATATTAAGTCAATAAAAGAAATTGAACTTTGAATATATTATCTGCAATTTCAACTAGCTATCTTGACTGGAGTGTCAAAAATGTTCTGAAGATGAGAAAACTGGGAACACTTTTACTTCAATTCTAATTGACTTTGTCATGGAAAACAGAGTCAGAACAGAACTGATAAACAAACTTGTGGTCAGAAGGATTTTCACAGCTTTTTTCTCGAAGAACAATTCAAATAATTTCTGATTTACCCTAAACAGAGCCCCAGTCTGATACTTGGTCCAAGGCTAAACAGTTTTACTAGATTCTCTAGCAATTTGAAACTACCAGCTGTTCTGCGGGAGAAAGATGAGACTTTCTGCTCCCGTAAAGATTTACAGCCTCGGAAACCCTGTACAGCGTCGCTATGGGTCGGAACTGACTCCACGGCACATAACAACCACCACCTAGACCATTATTTGACTCGAGTGTTTTTATTATTCCAGTTTTTTCAAGGCTCAGGATACAAAAGGATACCTAGGGACAATGGCCTTTGTGGGTTATTCCAACTTGCAGGAAAGCCAGAAATCTGCATTCCAAGAGAATTTGAATGGCTTTGCATCCATCCATCCATAAAATGCATATATAAATATATTAAAAGCCCTGACATTGGTAATCCATTGCTTTACACTTCTCCCAGAATTTTATATAACTATTGAAGCATTCAAAGTATTTTTCTTAAAATGTTTCATGTCTGTCTCTCAGATATAAATAAATCCTCACTTTAGGCTACATGAGTGTATCAGCTGTACGCAGTGTTAGGTAGTCTCCATAGATCAAGTTCCATGGTGTATTATCTGTGTGTGTGAATGTGTGTCTGTAATATAAAATATAATTAAACTATGTAATAAATTATGGTGCAAATCATTAACCTCTCAACTACTAAGTGAACAATTGGCAGTTTGAATCAGCCATGAGAATTTTACTAAATGGATTTTGTCCAATGCTATTGTTGGTCTTTGCTCTTACTAAAAAAAAACAAAAAAACATAAGCATACAAAATTCTTATTTACTCACCAGGTAGATTTTATATTATTAATTGTAATATTTTGCAATATGAGTGCAAACTAAAAAGTATTGCTACAAAACCATAGAAATGATTTAGAAACAAAAATATCAAAATGTGAAGCTATCATTTCTTGAAATATCCACTATCAAAGTCTATACATTTCTGAAAGTGGTATTTCCATGTCTCTAACCCTTCCTTGAATTATGGTGTTGGAGGAGAATATTGAAAGTGCCATGGGCTGCCAAAAGAACCAACAGTGCAGCCAGAGTGCTCCTTGGAAGCCAGGATGGCCACACTTCTTCTCTCATACTTTAGACATATTGTCAGAAGGGACCAGTTGCTGGAGAAGGATTTCATGTTTGGTAGGGTGGAGGGTCAGAGAAAAAGAGGAAGACCCCCAGAGAGATGGATTGGCAAAGTGGCAGCATCAATGGGCTCAAGCGTGGCAATAATAGTGAGGTTGGCCCAGGATTGGGCAGTGTTTCGTTCTGCTGTGCATAAGGTCGCTATGAGTCAGTACCGACTCATAACAACAACAACAACAACAACAACCACCCTTCCTTAAAGAATTCTGCACCCTTGGAATTTCACCACATCAAAGCAGCAGTTTGGGTGTCCCTGACAGACTCAGATCATGTTCCTTTTCAATGTTCTTTGAGTTTGGGGAACAAAAATGAGTCTGAAAAGGCAAACAAAACAAAACAAAACAAAACAAAACCAGGATTGCAGATTAGATGGGATAAAGTTTTCCAGAGAAATTCTCCTAGGATAGTCCTTGCTACCTGAAAAGAATGAGAAGTGCGTTCTCATGATTGGACCAAAAGAATTCTTGGTGCAACTTTTCTTTTTCTCACAAGTACAGCTTTCAATTTTCTTAAATCTTTGTCATAATAAATATCTATGACTCTTCTGTGTCCTTTGAGAAAATCTACCCAGATAATCCCGTTGATGTTCTAAAAAGTAATCACCATGAACTTTTGCGCTGACCTCTCTGCCTTAATTTTTTTTGGCCCATCATATCCCAGTGTAAGTCACTGTTGATTTGATTTGATCTTTTTTTTTGAAGGCACTAGAATTGCTGGTGCGGTGCTGTAGCATAAGCATTGGATTGAGAACAAGAGCAAGAGGTCAGCAGTTCAAACCCACTAGCTACTCCTTGGAAGTCCTATAAATGGTCAATATAAGTTGGAACCAGCTTGATGACACTTAATAACAACAACAATGTGACTAAGTAAGTACATTACTGAGAGGATTTGTCTGGAAATATCCATTGATCACACAGACATGTTTAAACATGTTTTGTCTGCAGCTATCCATTGATGTTGTTCAGTGCTGTTGAGTCGCTTCTGACCCATAGCGACCCTGTATAAAGTTTTCGAGGAGCAGCTGCTGAGCTTGAACTGCTGACCTCATGGTTTAAATCAACTTTGCAGTCCAGTGCATTAACCCACAACGCCACACCAGGTCTCCATCCATTGATAGCAGAGACATATTTAAGCATGTTGTTTGGTGGAATACTAGCAGCAATACTTTGTTATTTCCTTTGCATTTGCATCAACTTTTTTCTTTTTTTCCTTTTAGAAACAAAATATGAAGTCAACTCCTTAGATTACATTTCCTTTATTTTTTCCACAGAAGCAATTATTATCTAGGCAATGTGTATGCATTTATATATAGTTACATTCTATCAATTTATGTTGTTATTGTTGAGTACCACTGAGTGCCATCACATGCAATAGGGTTTCCCAGGTTCTAATCTTTATGGAGTTGTAGGATAAGCACTGAACCATAAGGTCAATTAAACCTGCAAGGTCAGCAGTTCAAACCCACCAGTTGCTCCTCAGAAACACTATACAGGACTGCTATAACATTGTTGTTGTTGTTAAGTGCTGTCGAGTCAGTTCCGACCCATAGTGACCCTGCATAGGGTTTCCAAGGAGCAACTCCTGAGCATGAACTGCCGACTTTGCAGTTCAAACAGCTTTGCAGTCTGGCGCATTAACCCACAGCACCACACCAGGACTCCTAACAATCTCTATTAGTCCAGATCTTTTAACCTGAAAGCTCCTCGTGGGTTTGAATGGGAACCTCTAGTTTTCTCTGCTGAGCACTTAACACTTATGCCCCCAGGGCTCCTTGTCAAATGAAGTCCAACTCAGAAAAGAGTAAAGATTGTTTTGTGGCTTTCTAAAATGTACATTGGCCCAAGATCGGGCAGTGTTTCGTTCTGTTGTGCATAAGGTCACTATGAGTCTGTACCAACTCGATGGCATCTCACAACAACAACAAAAACAACACAATGTACATAGGTGCTCTGGTGGCATAGTGGGATATGTATTGGGTTGCTAACTGCAAGGTGAGCAGTTCAAATCCAACAGCTACTCCTTGAGAAAAAGAGGAGATTTTCTGCTCCTGTAGTAAAGACACACTGCATCAGAAACCCCACGTATAGAATCACTCGCAATGTGTGTGAATTGACTGGATGACTTTTTTTTTTTTTGGGGGGGGGGGAGTGTTAAAATGTGCATAAATTAGTGATACTGTTTTTATTTTATTCTTACTTCCTTTGCTCCCTTATTGTCATTTCAATATTTATCTATGATGAGCTATATGATTGATTCATTCATTTTAGAAGCTACATTACAACCCATTGTATATTATATTATATAGAATAACAGGATTCATGGGCACAGATACTTGGGTTGTCTAGCAAGCAGCTATGTGGAATAGGAGGAACCGTGTCTCCATTTACTACAGGAATGAGGAGCTTCAACATTTCCAGGAACACGTGACATGCAGCTAATGACCACTTTAAATTTCTGATCTCAAGACCAAGAATGTTTATTGCTCTTAAGATTTCAACCCACCCAATAGTGCTTCCAATTGTCTCTTGGATCAAGCCCAGGTGTTCATTTCTTCTTGCAATTCCATCTTTTCTCCTTCACTCCCTTCTTCTCCTTTACTTTATTTAATCTCATACTTAGTAGTTAACTGCATTAAGTGCACATTAGATTTGGGCCAGCAAAACAATCTTTATGATTCTGAAATTATATTAATTACCATAATCACATTATGATAATATATACCATAAAATATACTTTATCTGATATTGATGATGTGATACTGATGATAATACGCTTATATGCATCTATTCATCTGTTGTTCTTTTTCACAAAACTTTCTGTTTCTTTGAACTTTAGAGACAGTTTTTAAAAGCAACATATATCTGGAGTCTTGTGTTATATGAAATCTGAGAATCACTTTCATATTCATTTATTCTGTTATATTACTGTGGTGGTGGTGGTGTGCCATGGAGTCGGTTCTGACTCAGCAATTCTACATAGGGTTTCTGAGGCTGTAAATCTTTACCGGAGCAAAAAACCTCATCTTTCTCCCATGGAGCAACTGGTAGTTTCAAACTGCTGAAAATTCTTTGTACTCAATTTCTGCTTTTTCATTAGATGGATCAACGTTTATTTTTTAAATTTTACTTCCTTAGCTCCTTGGTATGAGCTCTGGTGGAGTAGTGGGTTTCCCCGTTGGACTGACTGCTCTGAGGAAAAAAGATGAAGCCTTTAGCGCTGGTAAAGTTTTATAGCCTTGGAAACCCTATACAGGCTCATTATAGGTCGAACTACAGTGTATGGATAACACACCACCATATCTCCTTGGTGTGACACTGTAGGATAAGCACAGAACTGCTAACTACAAACAAGGTTGGTGGTTCAAACCCACAAGCCACTCCTTGAAAAACCTATACTGGGTCACTATGAGTCAGAATCGACTTGATGGCCCTTAGCAAAAACCATCACTTATTTGTTGCGTTTTCTTTTTAAAAATTAGCACTGAGTTGTACCATGTGTACTGAATAGAAAAGCTCGAGTTCAGTGGTATCAAATGGACTTCACCTGAAAATATTCTGTGTATTTTAGATGTTTTAGCATTAGCTCTAAAATTTTAAATAACAACTATATTTCTTCAGCACTTTAAAGGTATTTTCCATTTAACTTACATTTAGTCTGTTTCCTCATTTTTACTTTAATTTTTCTCATTTTTACTTTAATTTCTCTTTGCATTTGATTCTAATTCACTTTGCAAAGTGATTAGAAAGACCATAGCTTTGGTCAGGTGTACTTTAGTCATCAAAGGGTCATGTTTCCATTGTTGTTATATCCCAGAGAGTTGTTTTGACTCATACGGACTCTGCAAATTTTCCGAGGAGCGCTGGTGAGTTTGAAATACTGACCTTGCAATTAGGGGCCCAGTGCTTACCCTACAGCACAACATGAGGTCCCAGGCATATGTACGTCCATGGGAGGGGGGCACCGGTGGAGGAGTGGGGGAGTGTTGTCACATACTGGGTTTGTTTTACAGAAATAGTGCCACAGCTTCAAAAAAAGAGTAATTTTAGACTGCAACTCTGCCATAGTCTCCTAGGGAATCCTGATGTGGCGCAGTAGGGTTTGAACAGCAAGGTCTGTGGTTCAAGCTCATCAGCCACTCCTTGTTGTTGTTAGGTGCCATCGAGTCGGTACTGACTCATAGCGACCTTATGCCCAACAGAACGAAACTTTGCCTGATCCTAGGCCAATCTCAACATTTGTTGCCACGCTTGAGCCCACTGATGCTGCCACTTGGCCAATCCATCTCGCTGGGGGTGTTACTCTTTTTCTCTGACCCTCCACCTTACCAAACATGATATCTTTCTCCAGCGACTGGTCCCTCCTAACAATATGTCCGAAGTATGAGAGACGAAGTCTGGCCATCCTGACCTCCAAGGAGCACTTTGGCTGCACTACTTCCAACACGGATCTGTTGGTTCTTTTAATCCGAGAAGCTGGCTTATATGAAAAACATGGCATCAGGATTGGAGGAAGACTCATTAACAACCTGTAATATGCAGATGATACAAGCTTGCTTGCTAAAAGTGAAGAGGACTTAAAACATTTACTGATGAAGATCAAGGAGCACAGTTTTCTGTATGGATTGCCTCTCAATGTAAAGAAAACAAAAATATTCACCACTGAACCAATAAACAACATTCTTATCTATGGAGAAAAGATTGAAGTTGTCAAGGACTTCAAGGACTTCATTCTTCTTGGATCAACGATCAACACTCACGGAAGCAGCAGTAGAGACATTAGACAATGTATTTCATTAGGCAAATCTGCTGCACAGGAACTTTTTAAAGTGTGGAAGAGCAAAGATGTCATCTTGAGGACTAAGGTGTTCCTGACCCAAGCCATAGTATTGTCAATAACTTCATATGCATGTGAAAGCTGGACAGTGAATAAGGAAGACCATAGAAGAATTGATGCTTTTGAGTTATGGTATTGGAGGAGAATATTTAAAAGTGTCGTGGCTGCCAAAAGAGCCACTCCTTAGAAACCCTATACAGGATCACCATGAGCCGGAACCAACTCTAGGACACTTAACAATTATTGAACAATTCTGCCATGGGGGAGCACAGTGGCTCCATACACTGGACTGTGAACCACATAAACCCTGTACAGGGTCAACATGATTTAGAAACAACTCCATGACACTTAATAGCAACAACTTTGCCATGAAGTCCTGGTTGGCTCTATAGAATAAGCAGTGGACTGGTGTGGCACTGCAGGGTAAGCATTTGACCACAAGGTCGGCTTGAGCTGCAAGGTTGGTGGTTCAAACTCACCAGACACTCCTTGGAAATTCTACACAGGGGCTGCTATGGGTCAGAACTGACTTGATGGCATTTAACAACAGCAGCTAGCCACAGGACGGTGTTTCTAACCCATCAGCAGTTCCTTGGAAATGCTATACAGTGTCACTGTGAGTAATGACTAACTTAATGGTTGTTTTTGTTGTTTTTAAATGCTGTCGAGTCAATCTCGACCTCAACCCATAGCCACCCTGTATAGGGTTTCCAAGGAGCCGCTGGTGATCTTGGACCACTGACTTTGCTGTTCAAACTACTTTGTAGTCTGACACATTAGCCCACAGCACCACACCAGGACTCCCAACCTTAATGGTACTTAACCACAAAAACAACTCTGCCATACTGAACCAGTAGGCTTCTTTTTTTCTTAAATGTTTTATTGTGAATTATGTGATAGTTTACATGGGAGAACAATCATTTTACATTCATCCTATTGTTTCATTGTCATGGTTACAATCCCCTCCATGCATCATAAACCAAGCAAAGGGTATACCCTGCAATCCTGCTCCCCATACTCCCCAGGTCTTCAGCACACAGTCCCTCTCCCTCTCTGGATCTAAAGTCCCCAGCTTCTCCATCACTCCATATCATCGTCTCTACTACCTCCATCTCAGACATCACTGCTTCTCTGGGTAGGGTCCCGCTCTCCGCTCTTCTCCCTTGATGGTCCTAGGGACCTCCACTCCTAGACTGGAAAGTTAATCACTCCCCTCCTTGCTATAAAACATCTACCTTTACATTTCCAACCCTCACAATCAGTTCTGATAACAATTACCAATAGGCTTCTTGCAATGACCTTTTGTTGTTGTTGTTATCTTTCGTGCCAATCATTTTTGCTTTCTGATTTTCTATTTGTGAAGGATTCTTATACCTTTCTTCACTCTCCCAGTATCTATTTGTGTAGGTAATTCTTACTGATTTTTCAATTATCTCTTTAGTGATTAGTTTCTTTTTCCCCAGGAAGACTTTGTTGTGCTTACAACTTAATGCTAACAGTCCCTACCTACTTTTGTTACTTTTCAGAATGCAATTATTGACTCAGTTTCATTGCACATTAAAAAATATATATATTTTCTTGTTGATGGTGAGAATACACACAACAAAACATACTACGTGTATTCAATCATTTCTACATGTATAATTCAGTGACACTGAATACATTCTACCAGTCACTGACCCATTCTCACCTTCCTTTTCTGAGCTCTTCCTCCTCCACTAATAAAAGCTCTATGTCCCTATCTAGTCGGTTTTTTTCAATGTTTTATTGTGTATTATGTGATAGTTTGTTGTGTTGTTGTTAAGTGCCATCGAGTCGGTTCCGACCCATAGCGACCCTGTACAGGGTTTCCGAGGGTGTGATAGTTTACATGGGAGAATATTAGTTTTACATTCATCCTATCATATATCATTTCATTGTCGTGGTTACAATCCCCTCCATGCATCATCAACCAACCACAGGGTATAGGGTATATACTCTGCAAGCCTGCCCCCTGGTCATCAGCACAAGCCCCTCTCCCTCTCTGGGTCTAAAGTCCCCAGTCACTCTATCTCTCCACATCATCATCTCTGCCTCTGTCTCTGGCTTCACTGCTTCTCTGGGTAGGGTCCCACTCTCCGCTCTTCTCCCTTGATGGTCCCAGGGGCCTTGAATCCTAGACTGCAAAGTTAATCACTCCACTCCTTGCTACAAAATGTCTACCTTTACATTTCCAACCCTCACAATCAGTCTTGATAACAATTATTCACTATTGTATCACAAGAGACCTATCCACATTTCCTTTCATCAGCCCTGCCTAGACAGATTGGATACTACTCAGTGGAGACTCTACCTTCCTCCATGCCCTCTGGATCTAGGCTCTCTCTTTTGAGTTGCTGACACTTTAACTCCATAGTGATCTATCATATACGATCATAATGCTCAAGGCAGACATGTTTTTTATTTATTTATTTATTTATTTTAGTTAAGCTAAACACTTATTTGGTTTTAGGAAGATTTCAAGAGATACTTTTGGATTACAATTTAAAGATAATCTCAGGGCAGTATTTTTAGAGTTTTAGCAAGTCTTCATGGACTCTAAAGAGCCTGGAGTCCATGAAGATTTCAAGATCTGTTCTATAGCTTCCACCTTTTAATCAGGATTCTTCTATAGAATCTTTGTTCAAAATGTTCAGTAATGACAGTCAGTCACCACCCATTTTTGGTCTCATAGTGTAGGAGACAGTTGTTCATGGAGGTAATTAGCTATACATTCCATCTCTTCCTCCTATTCCTGCCTCTCCTTATTCCTTTGTTGCGCCAGACCAATAGAGATCAATTGTTGAGCCTTGAATGGCTGCCTGCAAGCTTAGTTATTCTGGTTGAATATAATTGCTTACAGTCCTACACGAGATGGCAAATCTCAGGAACCAGTATGATGATTGTATGAACATGTCTGTTTCTCTTCACAGCACATGCAGACAAACTGGGTCTCAAACTTTCAGGGAGCTATGAAACTGCTAGAAATGAGACACGTCTGCTGGAACCAGCTAGCTAGTCTACGGGTACTATGTTCATCTGGTATAGTGGTAGACACAGGTTATACATAGTGTTAGTGAAGTGAAAGCTATTATTATTATTTATAAAAAACAAACATTAAACCATAACAACAGCTTCCCAAAGGAAAATCAGTTACCCTTCCCCAGATTACTCACGTCCTTTCTTATTTAGCTGAGCAGATACACTGTGGTTAAAGTCAGATGCTGTGTTCACTTGACGACTGCCTTTGGCTACCACCATGCTGCTGCAGGGGCCTGCTAGACTTCCCAAACCTCTGTTTGGCAGCCGAGCCTCACTGGGTCTCATTGTTACCCTTGCACAAGATACCCCTGCACAAAATCTCTTGAGCCTCTGCAACTGGGGTTTTCTAAGTTTCTCTTGCTGCTCCCACATGCTACCTGGGCCTGAAGGGTTCTCTTGCTGCCAAGGTACCCAGGAAGAAAATGTGCTACTCATGAACCGAGCACATTCTTTGTTCTACTGTAAAACCCTTACACATGATGATCTGAGGTAACCTTTGCAGGGACGTACTTAGTCCTCTACCCTATACTGTTTTCAATAGCTCAGCTAGCAAGTCTTCTGCCCAGAGGTGCTCAGTGTTGACTTCATGGACCGAGCAGACTCACCTCTGCTGTCTCTCACCATCTTTAGAGTTCTCTTTCTTTTTGAGTCTTGGAGGTCCTCAATGTAGGGACGCTGGGTCCTTGGTCCACTCTATACCAGACTCTCCTTGTCGGTAGTGAAGTCTCCCTAAACTTCTGTGGGATTAACTGGTTACTTTTAAGTGTAATGTTGTTGTTATTAAGTGCTGTCAAGTTGGTTCCAACTCATAGTGACCCTAATAGGAGTCTTGATGTGTTGTTGTAGGATAGACACTGAACTGCTAACTGCAAGGTTGGTGGTTCCACCAGGTGCTCAGTGGGAACTCTTTACAAGGTCACTATGAGTCGGAACCGACGCAATAGCACTTAACAACATAGAGTTTCCCAGTAGTGGTTGGTATGTTTGAACGGCCACCCTTTTGTTAGCAGTCCAATACTTATTCTACAGCACCATACCAGGCAAAAAGGACCAATTCCTTGGTAGGCCACTAGCACCTTTTTTGTCTAGTCATAGTAAATAGTCCAATCCCTCCAAGGGTTTTACACACCTTCTTTGCATAGTCCTATCCAATCATTTTGTGTTTGTTAGAAGACTACAAGTAGAACGATCATATAAAAGCAAGTTATTGCACTGCAATGTCAGTTTCTTCATCATCTCCAAAGCTCCTAACAAGAGCTCACAGTACCTATATCTTCCTTCCTTTCTTATCCAAATAGTGTACATTAGGAGAAAAATATTATTAGCTAAAGTATGACTCTGAAAGGAATGGGTTCTTTCATCCCATCAAATTTCACTTGCCACCTAATTCAAATTTGGCAGAACTTTGGAGAATTGAGCAGGCAAAAGCTGTTTGCTATTAAGTCAGTCCTAATATTTTGCTCTGCTTTTCCCAGGAAGCTTTATTTTTTTTTCTACTTTCTGTTTCACTGCACTCCCATAGACTTTTAACTCTTTCTACCATCGAGTAGTTAGAATTCCCTGGGTACTACTTGTAAATATTCTTTGTTAAAGAAAACCCTTAATGAATAAATTATGACATTCATTGTTTCATAAGAAACACTTTGAAGTCCTGTGAAGGAAAAATGTTTATTTGCATACTTGATCTGTCTAATTCATTTCTCTTCTGTGAAAACATACTTTTCAATCTCTTTCACAAAGTATCACATGCTTTACCTTCATTTGAAAACTTCTTTAAATGTTTTTATTACAGATTTATGACAAATATGCAAGCAAGACCAATGAGCAGTGTAAGGTGGTGCACTTCAGTAAAAATAAAGCAAAAATAGACCAGGATCATTGCTGAAGGTTTTGTGTTTAAATAGCAAAACCTCATTTATGCTTAGATATGAAATTATAAGCAATTAAAATGCACGAATACTTGAATTAACATTTAGAAATAGCCAAAGTAAAGAAGCTACAGATAACCTTTTATGTTCCTGGGATAAAATAAATGGTTGAATAAATGTTAGAAAACTTTAATGAAAATGAATTTTTAATTCTTTCTTTTCAAAATAATTTGCATTTTGAGGTATTTTTCTAGGATGACCCAATCTATAAAAATAATCCATTTGTATTAAATGAAGGACAACATTAAGCAACAGAATTCCTAGTATTTTGTTTTCATGTCCTGTATTCAGTCTTCTTAATTGGCAGAACCCAATAAATCTAAACACTTTTGAGCATGCAACAATTACTAGGCCTATCCTTCCTCACATACCAGGTTTACTCCTAGGGGTGTGTGACCTTGAATTGTTCGAATGATTTCTCTAGCTCCTTGTTTCTCTTCCCTGAAAAAAAAAAAAAAAGAAGGGGAAAGCTCTACCTCTAATGTTCCTGTGGATTTGTAGACCGATAATACAGGCAATATACCCAACATAGGGCCTGGGACATGGGCATTCTTAAATTGAGTCTGTAGTTCAGTGCAATGAATTCCCAGTTGTTGTTCGAATGTTAGGACAGTTTATCAGTGTGGCTGTGATGGAGCAATCTCAGGGAAGTGGGAAGAAGAGCAAGCACTGTGCAAATGGTTATTTGTATATAGAGGAGATTCACATTTCATAACTTGGAGAGTGACCGAGCACTGCAAATGTGCAAGAGCAGCCATAAATAGAGAGTTCTACTTGACAGGCTGCTGATAAAACAGCTTTTTATGAGAAGCAAGTTCAGCAAACATATGATTGAAGCTGCAGTGTGAAAAAGAATGCAAAAAGCATGCTTGTGAAGGGGAGAGGGACATGGATTTGACTGTAATAGGGACCTTTTTATAACCTCTCTCAATAGGTTATACCAGTATCTACATGTGTGTGAGGGTATATATATATACATATATATATATATATATGTTATCTATCAAGATACTATTTTATTTACATTTATATTATCTATCTGTAAAGGAGCTCTAGTAGCGTAATGGTTACAAATTGGGCTGCGAACCTTAAGGTCAGCGGTTTGAAACTACCAGCCGCTCCGCGGGAGAAAGATGAGGCTTTCTACTCCTGTAAAGATTTACACCCTCGGAAACCCTGTACAGGGTCGCTATGGGTCGGAACCGACTCAACGGCACTTAACAACAACAACAACATCTGTATGTATATCATCGATGTTGTCTACATACATATTACCTATCCAGAGAAATCATAAAGAAGCTAGAGATTATACTATTGTTAAGTAGGTTCTGACTCATAGTGACCCTGTATAGGGTTTCTGAGGAAAAGCTGGTGGGCTTGAATTGCCAACCTAAGGTATTATCATGACTTTTCTTCTTTATTTGGGGAACGAGTGCTAATTTTTCAACAGGGTGCAAATATGTGCTTTATTTTATCATGGTTAGTGATAGGATTCATCATGTCATATCTATGAAAGTCAAGTGAAATTCGGACCAACAGAAAAGCTGAGTATACAGTTTTGAGGGCACATTGGAGAGTTAAGGGACTCCTACCACAAGCAGATGATTTTTCTGTTTGGCTCTGCCTGAAGATATGGGCTTTGAACTAGGTTAAAACTTCATGGTACCAGCGAAGCCAGTCATATGACCTGGGTTTCCTGTCGGCATTTACTTGTTTCTTCATGCCAGAAGCTATTGTAATGTGTTTGCCATGATATTGGAAGCAATATCCTTTGTTGCATAATTTTCCCACTCTGGATAGTATGAAATTTACTTTTCTTATGATCTAAAAAATAAAAAAAGAGGCTTTGTTAAAACAGAAAATACCAGAAACCATAAATAAGAAAATAAAAATTATCTGCAATTAACCAACCAGAGATATCCACTGCTAAAATTGTACATCTGTAATAATATTTTTCTCTTAAAAAATATTTTTCAGGATTATAACTTACATAATGTATATTCTTTAAATTTTCTGAACTTGTTTCCATATCTTTATGCATTCTTTTACAATATTTGTTAAAAGCTATGTATCTTTTAAAAACTGTTCATATTGTAATTTGCTTACTCAATTCTTATTTTTGCATATATATTTGGCTTCTAATTTGAAGCAATTACAAAGATTGCTTTGAACAATCTCCATATCCATAAATGATTTAAGACCCATTTAGTTGTATTATTACATAAATTTCCATATCCATAAATGACTTAGGGCAACAAACGTAGAATCACTTTATGATGAGGTTATGGATATAATGAAGATGCCAAACTCATTGTCAAATTTCCACTTAAAAAAAAAAAAAAAAAGTAAACAATTATCCTTCTAACCTGTAATACATGAGTGTCCAGACAACATATTGAAAGTGTGTTGTACTGAAAAGACTATAAAATAATGCAATCACTATGGAAAATGGTATGGCACATCCTCAAAATGTTGGAATAAATTATGACATTCATTGTTTCATAAGAAACACTTTGAAGTCCTGTGAAGTTGTTGTTAAATGTTGTTGAAGTTGTTGTTAAATGTTGTTGAGTTGGTCCCAACTCATAGCAACCCTGTATATGGTTTCTGAAGAGTGGCTGATGAGATTGAACCGCTGACCTTAAAGTCATTTGAGTGCTTATCCTACAGTGCCACACCAAGAGTCCAGAAATATGATATGACTCCACAATTCTTCTACTGGATATCTATTCTAGATAAATACGTTCTGTGGCAGAAACACATGTATGCACACCCATGTTCATCGCCGCATTATTCACAGTAGCAGAACACTGGAGACAACCTAAATGCCCATCAATGGAAGAATGGATAAATCAACTTTGGTGGCCACACACAATAGGATACTACACAATGTTGATGAATAATGATGAATCTGCAAAACACCTCATAACAAAGATGAACCTGAGGACACTATGCTGATTGAAATTTGTTGTTGTTAGATGCCATTAAGTCAATTCCCACTCATAGAGATGCTACATAGGATTTCAGAGGTTGTCATTCTTTATGGTGGTGGTGGGGTGGTGTGCTGTGGAGTCAGTTTCGACTAATAGCAACCCTGCATAGGGTTTCTGAGGCTGTAAATCTTTACAGGAGCAGAAAGCCTCATCTATCTCCTGTGGAACAGCTGGTAGTTTCCAACTGCTGAACTTGAGGGTTTCAACTGATTTGTAACTGCTACACTACCAGAGCTCCTTATGGGAACATAAAAATTTCATTTTTGTCCCACAGCAGCTGGTGAGTTTTAACTACGTTCCTGTGGTTAGCTGTCCAGTGCTTATCCTACACTGCCACTAACACTCCATTGAGAAAATTCAATTACTAAAGGATAAATAATGTTTGAGGCCACTATTGCAAAAAGGTAGTATTTATTTTCACACTAGAATAAATATTCTCTGTAGGTTAACAGAGGTGGGAGAGAAGGTAGAGTAATTCACTGACTAGAAAGGAGTCCTCGAGTGGCACTGTAGAATAAGCACTTGACCATAAGGTTGGTAACCCTATACAAGGTCACTCTGGGTCGGAACTGACTCGACAGAACTTAACAACAACTTCAGAAAGTAGACACATGTTAACTTGAGTGAAGGGGAAGGAATATACAACAAGAGGGCGGTTGACAGAAAAATGATGACGGCGAGGTAATGCACAAGATGAATTTTAGAGGTAAACACTGTTATACACACAGTCAGGTCAGGCAGGAACAGTGATCTCCAGATAAACACATGAATATAAATTCACAGGCTGAATGAATGTGGGCGGATACCCACAAATACATTAAACAATTGGCAGAGGATATTTATACATGGGCATTTGCCTTTTCTGCAAACATATACATGAATGTGGTAGAATACACAGGGGGCAGAATTATCAAAGCTTTTCAGATATTACCAAACCCGCTGAAGGAATGATTTGCCGGGTCTGGGGAATCAGGGTCCCAGTCAATTGGCAAAACAGAACTGGCTTGAAGACACTTAACAACACCTCAAAAACTGTTCACAATGACAGTATTTTATATCTTAATTTGATGTTTGTTGTTGTTGTTAAGTGACGTTGAGTCAGTTCAACAAGTCAGAGTGATACTATATAGGGTTTCCAAGGAATGGCTGGTTATCTTGAAGTCTCAACCTTGTGATTCAAATAGACCTTGCAGTCCAGTGCATTAACCTACAATGCCACACCAAGACTCCACTCTGATGTTTAGAGAAAGGGATTTAAAAAGATCGTGATCAATCATTTAAGATGAAGCTAGTGGTCTCCTCTTGTCTGGGGGAAAGCAGAATGATGAAAACTGAAGATGTTTGAAACAATTAGCCCACTGGACTAATGAAACACATGGACAGCAATCCCTGCGACCCCGACACCAGAACTATTTGGTGCCAGTCTATCGCTACCAATGGTTCTAAAAAGGGTCACATTAAAGGTTACAGATAGAATAGGAGGAAATGTGGAACAAAACTCAAAGTCGTAAGAAGAATCAGTTTACTGGTCAGATAGAGACTTACAGGACCATGAGATTATGGGCCTTAGTCAGTCTGGAACTGAACTCACTTCCATGGCTCAATTTTCAGCCAAGCAATAATAGATAGCTATATAGCAAGGACAAGATTAGTGAGACACACACACCGTGGAATGGTCAACCTTTCGAGATCAAAAGGGCAGAATTTACCTAAGGACAAAATTCAGAAGGATGGAGAAAGAAGGAGTGGAAACAAGAAACACAGGTAGGAAGTGGGATAAATGATAGCACATTGAGGGGATTGCAGCTGAGATGAGATAAAGTGTATGATTTGTTGACTGTAAAACTGGTGATTTGCTCTGTAAACCTTCAGTCAGCTCACAGTAAAAAGCTTAAAAAAAAGAAAGTGCATTGCAGAAAATCATGTTACCCTTTCTCTCATGTTATAAAGTATAAATGTTGAAACTTGAATTATGTTGTAGAGTAAAAGTGATTCCAAATTAAAATAATAACAATGATAATTAATAAGTAGCAAAATTAAGACAAAAATTGATTTTAAAAGATTTTTTAAATGAAAGCAAGCCCCCAAGAATTTTGGCAAAATATTAAATTCAAGACTAAAATTGAGGAAGAGGTAAAGTGATGATTCACTTGTTTTTCTTATAAAAGAAAGGAACATTGGGAACAACATTTTCTCTGATAAGGAATGGTTCCAATACTTGAGTAGACAAGCCAATCAGTTTCATTCTTCCTCTTCATGAGAAAAGCAGTTACTTCTTATTTATGAGAAAGACTAGACTACAAAGGTTCAAGCATAGTACATACATGCCTTAAATTATGGTAAGTGTACAAATAAAACCTGAGGGAATACATTAAAGATGGAGATTTTTAATGAACTCTTTAATAAAAACAACACATACTTCTGTCAAAGATATTTCTACAAGTTCCATTTAGAACAACTGAGAGTTGATGTAAGAAAGGGGACCATATATGTTTAGTTTTTAAATACACTTTAACTACTAGTGGTTGACTCTCATGTATGTACTTGGGAGTTTTGCCTGGATTGGTACATATGAATACAACAGCCTGGTAGCCTTATTCATGTGGATTATGCTGACTGCAAGGTCCATAGTTTGAACCCACCAGCCGCTCCATGGGAGAAAGATGAGGCTGTTGGCTCTAATAAAGATTTGTTGTTGTTGTTGTTATTAAGTGGTATAGAGTTGGTTCCGACTCACAGTGACCGTGTATAGGGTTTCTAAGGAGCAGGTGGTGAGTTTGAAATACTGACCTTGTGGTTCAAACCAACCTTGCAGTGTTTTCTTCCACAGTACCACCCAGGATTTACAGCCTTGGAGCAATTCTGTTCCATCCTATCAAGTCTCTGTGAGTCAGAATTGACTCATTGACAATGAGTTTGGTTTGGTATTTAGATGATATTGATTAAATTGTAATATAGAGACATTTTATGCTTTGAAAGGGACAGAAACGCTGATATTTCTAGTAGTTTTGGTATTAAAATAGGCTTAGTATTGCAAATGGTTCTGTTATCCTTTAGACGGTAAGTTATAATAGAGTTTGAAAACCTGTATATGTAAATTAAATTTAATGACCGGCTCTTTTTTGAATCTGCCTAATAGGGCAATTAAATTGTTTGTTAATTTGTAAATTAGGGGAATATAGGAGAGAATTTTATGAAGCATGGAAAAGAAAGGGACTTCAAGAACAGTAATTACCCTTGACAATATGGCGCCATTTTACAATGGTCACTGACTGAAAGGACAAAATTTGCTCAAATTGTTAACCCTACCTCTGTATTCCAATTTAGAGTCCTTTATTAGGTACTCCTCATTGAGATTTTACTTAGTACACTCATTTACTAAAGAATAATGACTGCAGTACCCGCACAATTAAAATAGATGTGAATCCAAGCACCTGAAGAGATTAGTTAGTCTCCGAGAGACTCAGTGGATGTCCTCTGCTCTGTCATTGCTTCTCTAACATTCTACAAACTGTTGGTTTTTTTCCTGTTGTTGTTAAGTGCTGCCGAGTGTACGATTTCCGAAGAGCGACTGGTGGGTTTGTTTGAATTTCTAAACTTGTATTTTGCAATCCAGGACTTGTCCTACAGCACCACACCAAGACACCATTGTTGTGGTTGTCAGGTGCCATCGAGTCAGAACCGACTCATAGCGACCCCATGCACAGCAGAACAAAACAATGTCCGATCCTGGCCCAACCTTACTACCGCTGCCACACTTGATGCCATCAATGTTGCCACCTGGCCGATCCATCTCGTTAAGGGTCTTCCTCTTTTTCTCTGACCCTCCACCTTACCCAGCATGACATCCTTTTCCAGCAACTGTTCCCTCCTGACAAAATATCCAAAGTATGAGAGACAAAGCTTAGCCATCTTGGCCTCCAAGGAGCACTCTGGCTGAAATGCTTCCAAAACAGATCTATTGGTTCTTTTGGCAGCCCATGGCACTTTCAGTATTCTCCTCCAACACCACAATTCAAAGGCATCAATTCTTCTACGATCATCCTTATTCACTGTCCAGCTTTCGCATCCATATGAGGCTATTGAAAACACAATGGCCTGGGTCAGGCACACCTCATTCCTGATATCTTTGCTCTTCAACACTTTAAAAAGTTCCTGTACAGCAGATTTGCCCAATGCAATACATTGTCTGATCTCTTGACTGCTGCTTCCGCAAATCTTGATGTTGATCCAAGACTAATGAAGTCCTTGACAACTTCAATCTTTTCTCCGTTGATAAGAATGCTGTTTATTGGTCCAGTGATAAGGATTTTTGTTTTCTTGATACTGAGATGCAGTCCATATCGAAGGCTGTGCTCTTTGATCTTCATCAGTAAATATTGCAGTTAGTTGCTATTAAGTGAATTCTGACTCATAACAACTCATGTGCTCGGAGTAGACTGCTCCATGGGGTTTTCTTGGCTTTAATCTTTCTGGAAGCAGATAATCAATCAGGCATTCTGATGGGTACAGCTTCAAACAAATCTGTACTTCTATCTAATGGATACAAAAATAAAAATCATAGCTAACATTCAGATTGCTCTCTGGGCAGTCATTCTTGTCAGAATTCTATACCTACTGTTATCTGTCACCAACACTTGTCTTTCAGTTTGTCACAGTGTGGTGGCTTGCACGCTGTTGTGACACTTTGACCAACAGCTGGAAAATACGGACTTGGGTTAGAAATGTTGCCTGAGATTACATGATAGAATTTTGCAAGACCAATGACTTCTTCTTTGTAAATATCTTTTTTAAACAACATACAATATGCCTATGCACATGCAGCTCACCAGAGGGAATACAGAGAAGTCAAATTGACTACATCTCTGGGAAGAGACTTGGGAAAGCTCCATGTCATCAGCCAAAATGAGGAAAGGGCCAGACTGTGGAACAGACCATGAATTGCTCACATGCAAGCTCAGGTTGAAGCTCAGAAAAATTAAAGCAACTAAATTTGAGGCAAAATATGACCTGGAAAAAAAATCCAACTGGAATTTAGAGAACATCTCAAGAACAGATTTGATGCATTAGATACTAATGATGGAAAACCAGAAGAGTTGTATGGGATAACGCCAAGAACATCATACAGGAAGAAGGTAAAAGGTTACAAGAAGACAAGAAAGAAAGGAAAGACCAAAATGATTGTCAGAAGAGATCCTGAAACTAGCTCTCTAGCATACAGATGCTAAAGCAAATGGAAGATATGAGAAGATAAAAGAGATGAATAGAAAATTTCAAAGGAAGCTCAAGATGACCAAGTTAAATATTATAATAAAATGTACAATGATCTGGAGTTAGAAAACCAAAAGGGAATAACATACTCAGCATTTCTTAAACTGAAAGAACTGAAGAAAAAAAATTAAACTTCAACTTTCAGTTATGAAAGATATTTAAAAACCCTATGTTGGTGTTAAGTGCTATCAAGTTGCTTCCAACTCATAGTGACCCTGTATAGGATATTCAAGGAGCAGCAGATGGGCTTGAATCACCGACCTTGTGATTCACAGTCCAGTGCTGATTCCTATAACACCACACCAAGTGTCCAAAATAACAAGAGTCCTTACAAACCCTATGTTGTTGCTGTTGGTAAGTGCCATCGAGTCAATTCTGATTCATAGAGACAATGTATAGGTTTCTAATGAGCAGCCGGTGAATTTCAACCACTGACCTTGTGGTTCAAACTAACCTTGCAGTCCAGTGCTTTATCCCATAGCACTACACCAGGGCTCCCTTTGTCCAATAGGGTCATCGTGAGTCAAAAGCAACTCACTGGGTTATAGATTATGGATTGAGTGATGGAATAATCATTGAGAAGTAGGTTCATTTACTGGATCGTTCAATTACTGTCTCAGCTTGCAGATATTTTAACTCTATATGCTTTAGTGTACTCATCAACAAGCGGACATAATGTCTTCTACTTCATAGTTGTTGTTGTTGTTAAGTGTTGTCGAGTTGATTCTGACCATTGTGACCCTGTATAGGGTTAACAAGGAGCAGCTGGTGAGCTTGAATCACTGACCTTGCAGTTCAAACGACTTTGCAGTCTGACACATTGGCCCATGGCGCCACTCACGACTCTACTTCATTGAGTTGCTGCCAATTTAAAGCAGAAAATAAACACTGAGCATGCATGGTCAATTATATAATTTGGATTATGCCAACTGCAAATGGTGGAATATAACAACATTCATATCCTCACTTAGTTTATATAATCTCAAATAATGCAAATAATTTCCCTAACTGGTGAACAGTTCTTTACTATGTCACACTGAGTTACTGTAAGTAGAAAATCTACTTCACGGCACCTCACAACATTCTTACTATAAAGGAACATAACTTTAACTGGTAAACAATAGTATCTACCATAATTTGTTAGTATCAACACTATTGATTATGTAACATCCTAGCAGGAATTTTTATAATTGTGATTTCAACTCTTATGTAATATATTCACTCAAATGTTCTTTAAGTAATGTGGTATTGCTAGTTTTTGGGGGAAAAAAAAAGTCTAAAATAAGTAACTTTAGAGTGAAAGTCAGAACATAAAGGGAAAAAAAAAGTCAATATAATGGCAAACAACCACAAGGCAAAGTACTCATTTAGGAGACAATACTCCCAATTTTTAAGGAACTCTGGTGGCGTAGTGGTTACGAATCGTGCTGCTAACCTCAAGGTCGGAAGTTCAAACTACCAGCTGTTCCACAGGAGAAAGATGAGGCTTTCTGCTCCTGTAAAGATTTGTAGCCTCAGAAACCCTGTGTAGGGTCACTATGAGTCAGAACCGACTCCATGGTACTTAACAACAACAACTCCCAATTTTTAAAAATAATGGTGGAAATTTTCAAAAGAAAGAATAAAGCAGTTTGGCATGTACCTTTAAGTTTGTAGCAATCAGCCTGTGTTCAAGCATAAATCGTGGGGGTAAAGGGGAAATGTTTTGTGATATAACTACAAAAGCAATTTTCCCACAATATGCCTTCCAAGCTGTCTTATGGTTTTGTGTTAGGATATAAAGAATTCCTAAAATGTGAATAAAAAGACAAGAATTTGTACAGCAAGTTCTTATTGATCAGTAAATGTGTATTTCAGCACCCCAAATACACTTTACTTCATTTAAATTTGTGAATTACAAAAAGATATTTCCCCTTTTTTATGTTTACTACTATGGAGTCCTGTGGTGGCACTGTAGGATACGCACTGGTCTGCTAACCACAAGGTTGGTGGTTCAAACCCACCTACTTCTTCTTGGAAAGCCTATATAGAGTTGTTATGAGTTGGAACTGACTCTATAGCACTCAACAGCAACAACAATGGAGAAATATTAGCCATGAATTATGTGAATTTGGGTTTTATATAAGCAGCATCACATTCTTCATTGTTGTTGTTAGGTGCCTTCAAGTCAATACCAACTCATAGTGACCTTATGCACAGCAGAACGAAACACTGCCCGATCCTGAGCCAACCTCACTATCGTTACCACACTTGAGACCATTGATGCTGCCACTTTACCAATCCATCTCCCTGGGAGACTTCCTCTTTTCCTCTTACCGTCCACCCTACCTAACATGATATCCTTCTCCAGTGACTGGTCCTTCCTGACAATATGTCTGAGGTATAAGAGACGAAGTTTGGCCATCCTGGCCTCCAAGGAGCACTCTGGCTGCACTTCTTCCAAAACAGATCTATTGGTTCTTTTGGAAGCCCATGGCACTTTCAATATTCTCCTCCAACACCATAACTCAAAAGCACCAATTCTTCTATGATCTTCCTTATTTACTATCAAGCTTTCACATACATTTGAGTTTATTGAAAATACCATGGCTTGGGTCAGGTACACCTTAGTCCTCAAGCTGACATGTTTGTCTTCAACACTTGAAAAGGGTCTTGCGCAGCAGATTTGCCTAATGCAATATGTCATTTGATTTCTTGACTGCTGCTTCCATGAGTGTTGATAGTTGATCCAACAAGAATGAAGTCCTTGACAATATCAATCTTTTCTCCATTGATAGGAATGTTGTTTATTGGTCCAGTGGTGAGGATTTTTGTTTTCTTTACATTGAGATGTAATCCATACCAAAGGCTGTGCTCTTTGATCTTCATCAGTAAATATTTAAGTCTTCTTCACTTTCAGCAAACAAGGTTTTATCATCTGCATATCGTAGGTTGTTAATGAGACTTCCTCCAATCCTGATGCCACATTTTTCTTCATAGAACCCAGCTTCTCAGATTATTTGCTAAGCATACAGACTGAATAAGTATGGTGAAAGAATACATCCCTGTTGCACACCTTTCTTAATTTTAAACCACTCAGTGTTCCCATGTTCTGCTTGTACAACTGCCTCTTGGTCCATGTACAGATTCCTCATGAGCACAATTAAGTGTTCCAGAATACTCATACTTTACAACGTTGTCCATAGCTTGTCAGGATCCATACAATTGAAAGTCTTTGCATAGTCAATAAAGACAGATACGCATTTTTCTGATATTCTCTGCTTTCAGCCAAGATCCATTGGACATCAACAAAGATATCCCTCATTACATGTCCCCTTCTGAATCCAGCTTGAACCTGTGGAAGTTCTCTGTCAATGTATGCTTGTAGCCATTTCACATTCTTTACTCCTGTGCAATTCCTAGACCATGGTAGATTTTGAGTAAAATGTATTTAATATCTATTCTTAAATTTCAGACTTTGGGGGTCTTCCTCTTTTTTATTAACCCATCAGTTTACCAAGCATGATATCTTTCTCCAGGTACTGGCCTGAAGTATGAGTGATAGTCACACTCTCCTTGTTTTTTAAGGGGACAAGCAGTTGAATCATTCCTGTACCAGCAGCCTGTCTTCACCTCTGCCACATCTCACCATTCCCTCATGGGATGTCAAGGAAGGCATTCTTGGTCACTTTCTCTGGTGACCTCCTTATATCTCTTGGTCCAGTTCTTTTTTTGGAAGAGATAATTGCCTAGGGTTTCAAGGGGAAAACACATAAAGTCTCTTACCATTATTTGAAAATTAGCTGCCAACATCTAGTTACAGTGTAATCTCATGAAATCACCGTTTTTTGAAGCAATAAACTCAGTTATCTGTTTTCAGATGCTAAAAGATGTACTATTCCAAAGTCCCCAATATTTTTGTTATTTAAATATATTTTGGTTTCAAAGACAAGGCCAGTTTTTTAAAAAAGTAAATATACACACATTCTAGTTTCATATTTTATATTGCATGATGTGTATACTTGCTTTTTAATTGTTGTTAATAGCTATGTTTGTTACAAAAGCAGAATAGCTGAAATCTTACAGAATGTATTTATTCAAAGAAAGAAATCAGTCTTATTAGGATTCCTCTTAATTCAACAAAACCACAGGGAGTAAGTCCAAAGAGAGCTTTGATGAAGTTGAACTTTACCTGCAACTAATAATCCTGGAAAAAAGCAAAGGTTATAAAAAAACCTGGACACTTTTGTGGTTCAGATAAAGCCTTACTTCAAATAACCACCCTTCCACATATAACTTAGATAAGACTCACAGATGCTATTCACTCTGCATTCTGCCCCTGTTTTTTACCAATGACAAACCCATATAATCTCCAGCACCATTTCTATCACCAAGGCCATATTTTCCAACTACTGGTCCTTCCTCTTTTTTCCAACCTTTGCATTTCAATAGCCAGTAATTATCAGTTCATCTTGATTGGTTGGTAGAATTGTTCTATTTCACCATGATTGGCTTTAGTGGTTGGTGCATAAATTTGAATAATAGTGGTATTAACTGGGCTTCCTGGTAGGCATATGGATATTATCCTATCACAGACAGCACTGTACCTCATGACAGAGCTTGATAGGTTCTTTCTGATGATGAATGCGACACCATTCCTCTTCAATTTGTCATTCTTGGCACAGCAAGACATGTGATTGTCAGATTCAAAATGATCAATACCCGTCCATTTCAACTCAGTAATTACAATAGTCCACTTCCCACCCCTACCTTGCAATAATACTTTTGGGTAAAATTTCTCTTAGTCCATAATTGCTTTTTATTTGATGATTGACAGGTTTTGAGTAGCAAGTTATTTTAATTTATAAAATAGTCAACTGATCTTTGATATTGTCAAAAATGTGTGTAACTCAATATTGTTGTTGTTAAGTGCCATTGAGTCGGTTCCGACCCATAGGGACCCTGTAAAGGGTTTCTGAGGAGCAACTGGTGAGCTTGAATCACTGACCTTGCAGTTCAAAGGGCTTTTTAGTCTGGTGCATTAACCCACAGCACCACACCAGGACTCCGTAACTCAAAGTAGACCATGAATATAAGAGCAGCAGGGAAGTTATGTTTACTGTATAGGTGGTTGTGGTGGTAGTGTTGTGCCGTGGGGTTGATTCCGACCCACGGTTTTCTGAGAGCAGAAAACCTCATCTTTCTCCCATGGAGCACCTGGTAGATGTGAACTGCTGACCTTGTGGTTAGATGTGAACTGCTTACCTTGTGGTTAGCAGCCCAACACGCAATCCACTACATTACCAGGACTCCCAATATATAAATATTCAACTTCTATGCTGAGCAAATAATCCAAGAAGCTGGGTTCTATGAAGAAAAACATGGCATCAGGATTGGAGGAAGTCTCATTAACAACCTGTGATATGCAGATGATACAACCTTGCTTGATGAAAGTGAAGAGGACTTAAATGCTTACTGTTGAAGATGAAAGAGCACAGATTTCGGTATGGATTGCATCTTAATGTGACAAAAACAAAAATCCTCATCATTGGATCAATAAACAAAATTCTTACCAATGGAGAAAAGATTGAAGCTGCACAAGAGCTTTTTAAAGTATTGAAGAGCAAAGATGTCAGCATGAGGACTAAGGTGTGTCAGACCCAAGCCATGGTATTTTTAATAGCCTCATATCCATGCAAAATCTGGGCAGTGAATAAGGAAGACCATAGAAGAATTGATGCTTTTGAGTTATGGTGTTGGAGGAGAATATTGAAAGTGCCATGGGCTGCCAAAAGAACCAACAGATCTGTGTTGGAAGAAGTGCAGCCAGAGTGCTCCTGGGAGGCCAGGCTGGCCAAACTTCGTCTCTCATACTTTGGACATATTGTCAGGAGGGACCAGTCGCTGTAGAAGGATATCATGTTTGGTAAGGTGGAGGGTCAGAGAAAAAGAGGAAGACCCCCAGCTAGGTGGATTGGCAAAGTGACAGCAACAATGGGCTCAGATTTGTCACCAATTATGAGGCTGGCCCAGGATTGGGCAGTGTTTCATTCCGTTGTGCATAGGGTCACTATGAGTCGGTTCCGACTCAATGGCACCTAACAAAAACAACAACATTGTAAGAGAAATCAGTTGCAGAAAGGGACAAGATGAAATATATTTTTCAAGTACTATTAATAGATGTGTACATAAATTTCTAAGACACTCAAGTACCACTACTTAAGTGTTTTCTTTTAATATATTGCTAAATTTATCTTAGCACATTTGCATTATAAGCCTCAAAGTTTCTTCCTTAAAATATGCCACCCATCTGCCTCTCTTATATTTTAAAAGAGGCATTACTTTGGAAAGTACAGAAACATTCTTCCTGTCGCAGGGAAGGTTTACAAAAGCAAACTAGAGTGGAAACTGGCATCAATTATGTGGATTCCTGAGTTAAAACATAAATTTTTTCCTTAAATATTTGAATATATGAATAATGGCATGCTCACTACTTCTTGCAAAATTCACATCACTTGGTTCAATGAGTCTGAAATCAAATATAAGTAATGAACCATAAAGCTGATCCAGTCGCAAGCATCACTTTCTGGTGATAGCTATAAAATCCTCCCCAAAAGGAGAGTTTGTTTAACTGCTAAATTCCGTGATTATTTTCATTTTTGAACACCAGATGGCGCTCGTACATTTTTAATCAGCTTTGATCTTTCTTTTTAAAATTGTTCTGTATTTTTCCTTTTAAAGAAGATTTTGCTTAAAAGGTTAGAGTCCACGCAAGCTTTCTGGTGTACAGAATTTCATTGAAAGCTTATATGTTTGTGCATTGATTAAAACCTATAGTAGCCCATGTTCACATGTTTTTTTTTCTTCATTGGGAAATACTGTTTCCCAATATGGCAGAGACAATTGAGAATTAACAAAATACTGCATGTCTGACAGCTCAGAACATCTGCATTAGTGATTTTAGGGGTCAGTCTTTACAGTCCACGTCTGATCAGTTCAGTAGACTATGCTCCAACTATAACAAAGCAATGTTAGTCCTGAATTCATTCTTCTGTTTTAGACTCCTTGTTAGAATAAAGAGAAATACACTGGCAGCTAAGAATTACATTTATCCATCATCCATAAAAGAGCTCTGTCTATGTGCAAATGAATCTTATGTGAAGCCCCTTGGGTGCCTGAAATTATTCCTCTTACAAACACTCTCTTGTTCTACTTCATTCTCACATTTCCAGATCGCTGTCACTTTATTCTGCTTAAACCATCAAACAGATAATAGCATGAAATTAGGCTCCTTATTATAAGAGCAACAACCATCACTGCCTTCCTTTTTCTTGTTTACCCCTGTTCTTTCTCTCTGAATTAATTAGAAACTTTTCATTTTCGGAGAGATAGCATGTTATAAGGGATCAGCGTTGTAATCCATAATTGTTTCTTTTTTCCAGGTAACTATGGAGTCCTGGTGTGGCGCTTTAGATTAAGCACTCGACCATAAGTCGGTTTGAACCACAAAGTCGGCTGTTTAAACTCACCAGCTGCTTCTTGGGAACTCTATACAGGGTCACTAAAATGAGTAGGTACTGACATGACAGCACTTAATAAAAACAACAGTGGAGTCCTGGTGTGGCACTATAGGGTAAGCACTGGATTGCTAACTGTTCAAATCCAACAGCACTCCTCTGAAACCCTATACAGAGTCACTGTGAGTCAGAATCTACATGATGGCACTTAAAAACAAAAACAACAATCACATGATTTATCAACAACCATCGAGACTTCACTATATTTAAACAGAACTCTACCATCATGACCAGCAAGCACAAAACACAGAGCACACACACACACCTGCAATGTATACCATAGCACAACAACAAAATTTTTGTTAGCGAAATGTTCACTCAATTTCTTTCTATATTTATTTTGCTTTTGCATCTCTGCCATTTAGTGGGAAACATGCAAAAAATTATTTAATTCAATTTACAGAAAAGAAGCAATGATTCTATTCTTTACAATCAGATTGACTGTGAGAATAAGGAGATGTCTGTGTTTTTTAAAAACCTTATCTTATTTCCCCCTGTTAAAATGCAAATTGCTCCTCTCATAATAAAGAGTGCCTTATCTAGCTCAAGATATTTCATTTAGAAGCTCTTCTTTTTCCTTGTTAATAGTTGAGAGGGTTATTGACCAAAATGCATTGATTGACTTTGTTATGCTAATTGCAGCATAGAGATCTAGATCATGGCTTTAGTATTCCAGGCTTCAGGATAGTTTTGATTCTGTCTTTTCTAGAGGAATGTGCATTATCATTCAGAAATATTATCACCAAAATGAGTCTTTTTTGGAATAGACTGTTACTCTCTTGACAGCTCTTTTTTGATACAAATATATATAATATATATTAGAATCAGGTTTAAAATTCAGGAATTCTTGCTGAAAACTTCACAGGAGTCAGGTAAGGCATCACAGAAAAGGAGACAATTGGGACTTTCTTCCAATGTCGTACCATTGGAGTCCAGGTATGGCGCTGGAGGATAAGCGCTGGACTGCAAGGTTTGTATCGTAAGGTGGCGGTGGCGGTTGGGTCACTATGAGTCTGAACTGACTTGACAGCACTTAATGACAACAACAGTCCTTACAACTAATTGCCATTGAGTCAGTTTTGATTCATGGTGACTCCAGGAATAGCAGAGCAGAATTGTTCTCCTGAGGTTTTTAATGCCTAATTTCTTGGATTGCACTTAATAATAAGCACAACAGAAACAACATAGACGGAAGTCACTACACAGAAGCACTTCATTCTTTGAGGTCTTATGGCCTCGTGTCCTCTGACACCCTCTCCTTTCATTGCCTGTTATCTCCTTAATCCCACTCCATCCTTCAAAATCACCCTAAGGCAACCATTCAGAACTCCTTGTTATTCTTCAAGCATGCCCAGCACATTCAAGGTGAAAACATATTCTGTCATGTAACTTTGTGGTGGTGATGGTGGTTATGTGGCACCGAGTCAGTTCGTACTCATAGAGACCCTGTATAGGGTTTCCAAATCTATAAATCTCTATGGGAACAGAAAGCCTCATCAGTCTCCCTTGGAGTGACTGGGAGATTCACATTGTTTACTGTGTGGTTAGCAGGCCAGCTCATCATCCACTCCACTACCAGTATTCCTTGAAAGCTACATGATTACTCTTTAAATAAGTTTTCAATTCCCCCTTCTCAATGAGATCTACCCCGATTAGCCTACTTAAAATGACCCTCTCCATCTTTGTAAGAGTTCTAGTTCTCCAGATTCAACTTTCTATCATTTTTTACTTATTAATTTATAATCTATCATACCATTTACTTTTATTTTACAGGATCATTTTTGGACTATTTTGTTTCAAGCATCATGAAGAGTGTCTAGAAAATAGTAGGTGTCCAATAAATACGACTCAATGAATATATGTGTGATGAATTAAATGTATGAATTTCTGTTTTTATTTAAAGTAGTATGATTTGGACTTCAGAAATACTCTGTGTAGCATGGTTCTTGTGTTTCAAAGAGAAGTGAAAATATCAATGTATTGAGTTTCTGATCTTTAAGGTATTCCATTATGGAGATATTGGGAAAACAGTACCTAAGTAAAGTAGATCATAATTCTTCCATAAAAATAGATAGAAAAATTATTCATAAATTTGAAATTCAAGGGAATGGCTTTTTCACAAATCTCAAATATAAAAAGATGCATTCTTCTTGCCCTGAACCTCACCTTTTAAAATTTAATTCCAATAGACACTATATATGAAAATGACTGAGCACATCTAAGGGTGAAGGTCTCCTTTCAGGAGGATTTCAGATTTTTAAGTGTGGAAAGAAAAACATCTTAAATGAGAACACACAGATGGTATTTATTTGTAACTGTCACTCTGCAACAACACCACCATAACATCCTGGTGTGGTGCTATAAGATAGGCACTGGACTGCTAACCTCAAGGTCAGCTGTTCAAGTCACCAGTTGGTGTTTAGAAACCCTATACAGGTTTGCTAAGTGCCAAAACCAACTCAATAGCACTTAACAACAATGTAGAAGGGGAACGACCCCTGGTGTGGTGCTGTAGTATAAGCCCTGGACTGTTAACCACAAAGTCAGGGGTTCAAACCCACCAGCTCCTCCTTTGATACTCAATACAGGTTTGCTTTGTGTTGGAATTGACTTGAAAGCACTTGTTGTTGTTGTTGTTATGTGCCGTGGAGTCGATTCCAACTCATAGCGACCCTGCACATGGTTTCCGAGGCTGTTAATCTTTATGGGAGCAGAACCCCTCATCTTTCTCCCGCGGAGCAGCTGGTAGTTTCCAACTGCTGACCTTGCGGTTTGCAGCCTGATTTGTAACCACTACGAAAGCACTTAACAACAGCAAAAATGTAGCAGGGAAAAGAAAGAAAGAAAGAAAAAAAAAGGAATGGAAGTCAGAAGAGACTCTGAAACTTACTTTTGCATGTTAAATTGCATGGAAGAAATGATGGGGTAAAAGAACTGAACAGAAAATTTCAAATGACAGCTTGAGAAGGCAAAGAAAAGTATTATAATGAAATGTGCAAAAACCTGGAGCCAGAAGACCAAAAGAAAGAACATTCTTAGTATTTTTCAATCATAAGGAACTAACAAAAACTTGCAATACTGAAGGATTCTATAGACAAGATATTAAATGATTCAGACAGCATCAAAAGAAGATGGAAGAAATACAGCATCACTGTACCAAAAACAATTGGTCAATGTTCAACCATTTCATGAGTGAACATATGATCAAGAACAAACCGTACCGAAGGAAGAGTCCAAGCTGCACTAAAGGCATTGGCAAAATCTATGTATTCCAGTAACTGATGGAATACAAATTGAAATCTCTCAACAAACTGACACAGTGCTGGAGGTTCTCACTCATCTATGCTAAGAAATATGGAAGACAGCTACCCAATAGGAAGTCATCCATATTTGTATGAATCCCAAAGAATGGTATTCCAACAGAATGTGAAAATCATTAAATAATATCAATTAAGACCATATGCAAGTAAAATTTTGCTGAAGATAATTTTGAAAAAGGGAGTTATCAGAAACTCAAGCTGGATTCAGAGGAGGATGTAAGATGAGAGATCTCATTGCTGATGTCAGATGCATCTTGGCTGAAAGCAGAGAATACCAGAAAGACGTTTACTCACACATTATTGACAAAGCAAAAGCATTCAACTGAGTGGATCATACCAAATTATGGATAACATTCAGATGAATGGGAACTCCAGAACACTTAAATGTGATCATTAGGAAACTGTATATAGGCCAAGAGGCAGTAGCTTGAACAGAACAAGGGGTCACTGTGTGATTTAAAACCAGGAAAAGTGTGTCCCAGGGTTGTAGTTGTATCCTTTCACCATACTTACTTAATCTGTATATTAGCAAATAATCTGAGAAGCTGGATTATATGAAGAAAATGAGGCATCAGGATTGGAGGGAGATTCATTAACAACTATGATATGCAAATGATACAACCTTGTGATGCAAAGAGGAATTAAAATGCTTACTGATAAAGATCAAAGACCACAACCTTCAGTATGGATTTCACCTCAATGTAAAGAAAACAAAAATCCTCACAACTGGACCAATTAATAACATCATGATAAATGATTGACAAAAAAGATTGTAGTTTCCAAGGGCTCATTTTGCTTAGATCCACAATCAATTCCATGGAAGTATCTGTCAAGAAATCAAATGGCGTATTGCATTAGGAAAATCCGCTGCAAAATAATACTTTAAAGTGTTAAGGAGTTAAGATGTTCATTTGTGGACTAAGGTGTACCTGACCCAAAGTGGAACTAGGGGAAGGGAACAAACAAACATTGAGTAAGTCCTCACCATTCTGATCCAATGCGATGGCTGCAGGGATTCCTAGCTTCCTGACTTGGATGCTACTGTTGTGTATGGCCTGATCTTTGTCAGTTTGTATATTCAGTCTCTCACAAGAACATTGATGCTTCTGGCTAAGTCAAGAATCCCAGGGTCAGAAGAGGTGAAAAAGAAGTTCATATTATTCACATATGCATTTCACTAAGCTATTTCTTCCACTTATGCAAAGGACTATGCAAGAACACCCTAGGTGAGAAGAAATCCACAGGGAACAATAGAGAGAAAATAATTTGAGAAGATCCTAGGCTATTGTGTTGGGATATGATGGATAGGGTGACAGTCTTACTTCTCACAAGGCCAGAACTGAAATAGGAGCACTAAAGTGCAAGGTCAGAAGCAGTTTCAGTGCAATGATCAAGACAGACATGACTTTATGTCTTTTATAAATGACTTACATGGCAGATGTATGTGGTGATCTTTCCATCTGTACCAGGAAATCCAGTGGAGAGTAAGTTCAGCACAGCTGCCGCAGCTGTGGAAGTAGCTAATGAATAACAGAATCCAGCACTACATTCCCAGGTGGAGTGGAAAGGAAATACCTGAAGTGAACGATAAAGGAGTGCTAGGCTCTTAAGTCAGAAGAGAATCATTTCGAATTGGATGATTGAGAACCTTTAGGAGTGGCATTATTAACAAGGACAGCTTATATTTCTGGGATGCTAGGCAATATCTTAAATGCCTTACATGGACCATTACATTTAGTGCTCCAACAACCCTAGAGGCACCTGATTATCTACATTACACAGATGAAGCTAAGGAACAGACAAATTACTTAGTTTATGAGTGGTAGAGACAAGACACATGGCCATACAGTTTACCAAGAAGGCTTTTTTCAAAAAGATTAAATCCAACTGACCTACTAGAGCAAGTATCAGCTTGGGTAGGCACATGTACGAGCTTTTCAAGAGCAGAGGGTAAATTTTTTTGCTACTTCCCAAAAGAAACCACTAAAAAGAGATTTTAATTTTTCTCTCTTGTTCATGTGTGTGATTTAGGTAAAGTTACTGATCATTTGTTCACATTTCTTTCCCACATGCTGCCTGATTTATGTGTTGGTTCCATATTTATGGATCCAGGGGATTCCATCTTGGTGGATTTCTCTATTTTATGGCTAGGAGTTAGGACTTGCTTATGTTGGTCACTAATCCTCTAGGTTTTCTGTCTTAATTGGGTTGGCAAGTCTAGTTGACCCCAATCTGTTGTTTCAGGTTTTTAATTGTTAGGGGAAGGGACAAGGCACAGAAAGTCCCATCTTAGTCCTGGC
Organism: Chrysochloris asiatica; assembly: GCF_000296735.1. NCBI lineage: Eukaryota > Metazoa > Chordata > Mammalia > Afrosoricida > Chrysochloridae > Chrysochloris > Chrysochloris asiatica. The sequence goes on from NW_006408583.1 coordinate 15,923,045, forward strand.
TTTCAGTTGCATTCTGCCATCTGGTTACTATTAATCAACTAGCTATTTTTCTTCCCATGTGGCTCTGGTGACAATTTCTCAATTGCTCCAGAACACCAAGGGGTAGAGGGAGCTGATTAATTGATACCTTTAAAAAGCATGCTTTCCATTTATGTTGCTTTCCCAGGTTGAATGTTTTCCACAAGGTACTCATTTACATTTCTAACAGACTTCCCTCTCTATATGTTGGAATTTTAGTTGGTTTCCTGGGGCAGTGTAGCACCTTAGTATTTTTAAGTTAGAAAGAAATGAAAGTTGTGTTTACAGCAAAAAACGTTTAGTTAGAATGACTGGAAACTTGATGACTAGATCCCAGAGGGTAGGTAATATTAATATTTCCACATCATATATAACTTTCAGTAAGGAAAGGTGTGAGACAGGGTTGTATTCTTTCACCATGTTTATTCAACCTGTATGCTGAGCAAATAATCTGAGAAGCTGGGTTAGATGAAGAAAAATGTGGCATCAGGATTGGAGAAAGACTCATTAACAACCTGCGAATGCAGTGATACAGTCTTGCTTGCTGAAAGTGAAGAAGACTTAAAATATTTACTGATGAAGATCAAAGAGCACAGCCTTCGGTATAGATTACTTCTCAATGTAAAGAAAACAAATTTCCTCATGACTGTACCAATAAACAACATTCTTATCAATGGAGAAAAAGTTGAAGTTGTCAAGGACTTCATTCTTCTTGGATCAACTACCAACACTCATGGAAGCAGCAGTCAAGAAATCAAACGATGTATTGCATTAGGCAAATCTGCTGCACAAGACCTTTTTAAAGAGTTGAAGAGCAAAGATGTCAACTTGAGAACTAAGGTGCACCTGACCCAACCCATGGTATTTTCAATAACCTCATATGGATGCGAAAGCTGGCCAGTGAATAAGGATGACCGTAGAAGAATTGATGCTTTTGAGTTACAGTGTTGGAGGAGAATATTGAAAGTGCCATGGGCTGCCAAAAGAACCAACAGATCTGTTATGGAAGAAGTGCAGCCAGAGTTCTGCTTTCAGGCCAGGATGGACAAACTTCGTCTCTCATACTTTGGACATATTGTCAGCAGGGACCAGTCACTGGAGAAGGATATCATGTTTGGTAGGGTGGAGGCTCAGAGAAAAAGAGGAAGACCCCCAGCGAGATGGTTTGACAAAGTAGCAGCATTAATGGACTTAAGCATGGCAACCATAGTGAGGTTGGCCCAGGATTGGGCAGTGTTTCGTTCTGCTGTGCATAAAGTTGCTATGAATTGGTACCGACTCGATGGTACCTAACAACAACAACAACAACAACAACAACAACAACAACAACAAGAAGGAATCCATTCAGAAATATAAATCCATAAAGAATTTCATTGTATAGTATCAGATTGAAATTCAGTTTTTAAGAAAACATCTCACTGTGTTTTCCATGATGGTTTACATAGCAGTTGAGGTTCCCATTCAACAGTTTGGATAGGAGTTGTTCGGTGACACATTACTTTACATTATTCATGAGGCATGAACATTCTCATTCTTTCCATTTTAGTTGTCCCATTTCCATGACCCTAGATTCCCGATTCCCTCATCTTTGTTTTAACATAAATGCAGACTGTTTCATGTCACACATTTTTTATAAAAAAGGAACACAGTACTTATGGGTGATAGTGATTTCTAAACCAATGTGTTATTTAGCTACAAAGTGACCTCAGGGATAAGTTTCAAGGGTTGAAGTGTATTACAGTTCAATAATAGTCTCAGGGTGTCCTCAAGTCTCAACTAGATTTGTTTTGTTTTTAGGAATTTGAGTTACCATTACATACTTTTCTCCTATGCTATCAAGGCCCATCTATAGTACTGTTTATTATAATAGTTGGTAGTGTAACTAGGTACTATCTAGTTCTTCTGGTCTCGGGGTAGATAAGGCTGTGGCTCATGTAGACTATTTGTCCTGTAGACTAGTGTCTTTGAGTAGTTGATTTCCATCTTTTTTCTTCCAGATGAGTAAAGACCAATAGCTATAGCTTGGATTTGAATCAAAATTCTTGATAACAGATAGCATATTTTATATACATTGAATGTAAATGGAAATTGTTGTCTGTCTCATAGTGATTGATGATAATTACTATAGCACTTTTATGAAATTAATATCTACTTTGCTTATTATTTCCATTATATAATGTCGCTGTTATAAGTGCCATCAAGCCTATTTTGACTCATAGCAAACCTGTATAGGCTTTCTGAGTAGCAGCTGGTGAGTTTGAACCACCAACCTTGTGGTTATCAGTCCAATGCTTATCCAATTGTATCACATAAAACAGTAAATAAGAAATCTTCAGTATTGCCAAAATGTGTCACTAAATGTGGATTTTTATTTTTCATAGACATAGACATCTCGAGGTTGATTAAAGATGATACTAGCTGACAAGGTTAAGGCTTACGCTTTCTAAATTTCTTTGTAAAATCTGGTTTTGTAATTGATGATCTCTAGTAACAAGGAGCTCTGGTAGTGTAGTTCAGTTGGGCTGCTAACCTCAAGGTCAGCAGTTCAAAATTACCAGCCATTCCATGGAGAAAGATGAGGCTTTTTGCTCCTGTAAAGATTTACAGCCATGGAAACCCTATACAGGGTCGCTATGAGTCGGAACCAACTCCACAGCACACCACCACCACCACTAATACTAACAACTTGTTATTCTAGTACAGTGTCACATACCACTTAGAGTATATTCATAAAAACATAGTTTGATGCATCTGAATCTCATTTCTTAATTTTTTAAATGAGGATAATAATACCTACTATGAGCAGAAATTTATTGTTTGCATAATCAGCATCTAGTTGTTTCCCTGATGCCAAAAGATTTTCTTAAAGAGTTTTTTCTGTGTTCTTTAACATGTGATTTAGATAATATCGATGATCTTATTGGAATTGTGTGACTTGATCAGATCATTGTTGTTAAGTACCATTGAGTCAGTTCCTGCTCATGGCAACCTTGTATATGGCTCCCGAGTGGCTGGTGAACTTGAACCACTGACCTTATTGTTCAAATGACTTTGCAGTCCAGCATATTAACCCACAGTGCCATACCAAGACTCCAATGATCAGATTATTTTATACCAATGAATTTATCCTGGTGCTAGAAGAGCACATGACTCTATCTGGGCCAATTAAACATGAGGAAATGACTTCAGAGGCAGCTTAGACAGAGGTTTTTCTCCTGTTTTCTATTGAATTATGAGAAGAGATGCTCATTAGTCTTCTACTGGATGAGTGTGAAGATAAGTGGCCTGGATATGAGATCTAGGAAGCCACAGTAGTGCTTACTGAGCTGATTGAAAACTATGAAAATGTATGTTATTGTGTTGTTAAGGACTATCAAGGAAGTTCCAATTTATAACAACCCTGTATAGAGTTTCTGAGGAGCACCTGGTGGGCTTCAACCACTTACTTTACAGTTAGTAGGCCCGGTGCTTATCCTACAGCACCACATAGTACTGAAAAATATACAAAAATTACATTAGAAATCTTGCAAATTATGAATCTCTAGATCCGAGCATGCCTGGCCAAGTTTTCTTGAACATCTTCTAGAGTTTTACATGAATAAATTATTTTATTATTTGTTTAACAATCCTTTCAGTTGGGCTTATTATTGCCTGTAGTCAAAAATCCCAATGGATAGGGTAATTTTAAGGATAAAAATATATTTGTAAAGATGTCCTGGTGTTACCCTGTAGGATAAGCACTGGTTGGTTAACCACAAAGTTGGCAGTTCAAACCCACTAGTCAGTCCTCATAAACTCTATACAAGGTCATTATGATTCAGAGCTTACTCCACGACACTTAACTACAACAATATTATAAAACATCAAGAATAATACCAGTCTAAACAAGGCCAGAGGCCAACTGTGGAACTGATCATCAATTACACATACGAAAGTTCACACCGAAACTGGAGAAAAATAAAACAAGTCTATAAGAACCAAAATATGATGTTGAGTAAATCTCACCTGAATTTAGAGACCATCTCAGGAATGTTTTTGATGTATTAGCCACTAATGACCAAAGACCAGAAGAGTGGTATTATGACATCAAGAATATCATACAGGAAGAAAGCAAAAGGTCATCATCAGTAAATATTTCAAGTCCTCTTTGCTTCCAGCAAGCAAGGTTATGTCATCTGCATATTGCATGTTGTTAATGAGTCTTTCCCCAATCATGATCCACATTTTCTTTCATCTTCTCAAATTATTTGAATGTTGTTTGTTGTTACTGTTAGTGCTACCACGGAAGTCATCACAGTGTGACAAACTGAAAAACCAGTGATTATATTAATAAGTAACTGACAGACTTGCATGTGATATTAATGATATTAACGATCATTTCTACATTCTGTAGGATCACCTTTCTTTGGAATGAGCAGAAATATGAATCTTTTCCAGTTGGTTGACCAAGTAAGTAGCTGTCTTCCATATTTCTTGACATACACTAGTGAAAGCCTCCAGTACTCATCATCAGTTTACTGAAGTATTTCCATTTGTATTTATTTCATCAGTTTCTGGAGTCTTGTTTTTTTGCTAATGCCATCAGTGTTGCGTGCACATTTTCATTCAATGCTATTGGCTCTTGAGCTTATGGTACCTCTTGAAATGACTGAGCATCAACCACTTCATTTTGATCCATTGACTGTGTATTCCATCCATCTTCTTTTGATGCTTTCTGTACAGTGTCAAGGGAAAGAAATAAGTTTATAAATACACCCAGTGTTTATAAAATGTAGTTAGGGGAGTGTCTTAGTTACCCAGTGCTTCCTCAACAGAAATGCCATAAGTGAGTGACTTTAACAAACAGAAGTTTAACATTTTCTCATATTTTGGAGGCTAGAATTCTGAATTCAGACTGCTACCTCTATAGGAAGGCTCTCTTTGTTGGCTCTGGAGGAACAGTCCCATCGTTTTTCAGCTTCTGTCCCTCAGAGACTATGTTCATCTCTACTTTCTTGTTTAATTTGCTTTTCTAGATTGACTTAAAACACACCAGATATGAATACTCCCTCATTAATCTAACAACAAAAAAAAAACCCATCCCCAAATATATATATGCATATTATGAAGTAAAAGTGGCATCAATATTGGAGGAAGACTCATTAAGAAAGTGTAATATGTTTGCTCAAAGTAAAGAGAACTTAAAACCCTTCCTGATGAAGATCATAGCACACAGTCTCCACTATGGATTATACCTCAATGTAAACAAAACAAAGATCCCACAACTGGACCAGTGAATGACATCATGGTAAATGAAGAAAGGATTGAAGCTGTTAAAGATTTCATTTGCTTGGATCCACAGTCAACACGCATGGAAACAGCAGTCAAGAAATCAAAGAACCTATTACATTAGCAAAATCTGTGGCACAAGCCCTCCTTAAAATGTTCAAAGCATAGATGTCACTTTGAGTACTAAGATGGTTCTACTTCAAGTCATGGTATTTTCAGTTGCCTCAGATGCATGTGAAAACTGGACAATGAATAAAGAACAACAAAGAGGAGCTGATGCCTTTGAATTTTGGTGATGTCAAAGAATATTAATTATACCATGGATTGCCAGAATAAACAAATCGGTCATGGAAGAAGTACAGCCAGAATGCTCTTTAGAAGACATGTTATCAGAAGGCTCCAGATCCTATAGAAAGACATCATTTTCGGTAAAGTAGTAGTTGTTGTGAAGTGCCATCAAATCGATTACGACCCATAACAACCCTGTGTAGGGTTTCCGAGGAGCAGCTGGCGAGCTTGAACCACCGACCTTGCAGTTCAAATGGCTTTGCAGTTTGGCGCATTAACACACAGCGCCACACCAGGACCCTAAACCAGATGGATTGACACACTAGTTGCATGGTGTGCTCAAACATTGCAATGGTTGTGATGATGGTGCAGAGCCAGGGAGTGTTTCACTGTGTTGGACATTGGATCACTGTGAGTTGGAACAAACTCAATGACACCTAACAACAATAGCAACATCAATAACAACATACAGGTTAGAATTTCCAAGACCATTTAGTGGGATGCAATTCAATCCATAAGAGGGAGAATATACTTTATCTGTTTATCTGAGCCCAAGAAAAATGAGCTAAGCTTCTGACCTCATTTTAACTTAAGTTAGGGAGCAGATTCTAGAACAAAAATTTTTGTTAATGAAGTAATTAAAACTGAACACATTTGCTTAACTGAGGAGTGAAGAAGATGCAAACCAATGCCATCGAGTCAATTTGGACTCATGATGACCTTGTGCATTACCAAGTACAACTGTAAAAATAACAGGATAAAGATCAGGATAAGTGAACAAATAGAACAGGGGATGTCTTATTATTAATTAAAGTCAACAGCAGTCATAGCAAATCCTCTAATACTTTCTTATCACAATCAAACTTAATTTACTAACCTTTTTACCATAAAGAAAGTGTCAGCACCATTTTCAGGCTATCACCTAAATTGAAAATCAGCACTTTAATCCATATGTTACATGCTCATCACTCGATTCTCATCAGTCCGTTCCATGACTTTGTTCTTTATATATTTTACTTGGAACAGGTGTAAATGTTAGGGGATAGCTTTCTTTTCATCTGTGTGTCTAAGCAGGCAATAGCTTGAAACACACGTTGGTATTAGGTTTGCATGGTTTCGCAATATCCAAATAATTAGTTGTCTTAATTAGATCATTGAGTAAAGAGGATCAAACTGTTGGCTCTTCATTAACTGACCCAGACAAATGGCTGATGAAGGGAATTTGTCATTTTTCACGTGTTATATAGAGAAGGTCTGTGAGTAATAACTGGAGTTCTGGTGTGGCACTGTAGGGTAAGCACTGGACTACAAGGTCGATTTAAACCACAAGGTCTGCAGTTCAAACTCACCAGTTGCTCCTCGAAAACCCTATACAGGGTTGCTAAGAGTCAGAACCTACACAATGGTACTTATCAGCAACAACAACATGGGTAGTTACTAGATTTTTTAGCTATTAGAGCCAGGAGTTCCCTTTGCCCTTGTTGAATGTCTTATCTCTCATAATCAGAATCATGATCGTTGCTGTTGTAAAGTGCCTTGGAGTCGGTTCCAACTCATAGAAACTCATAGTTTCCGAAGAGCAGCTGGTGAGCTTGAACTGCCGACTTTGCAGTTCAAACCGGCCTTGCAGTCTAACGCATTAACTCACAGATTGTTTTTGTAATACCTACTTGTGGAAAGCATAATTTTCAAAATTTAAATCACCTGGTACAAACACTAGATTTATGTATCCCAGGGATGCCTTGGTGGATTTTGTTGAACTTGATCTGTTTACTAGTCCAGAGTTGATCTACTTTATAGACCCTATTATATGTCGAGACACTTACATTTGTATCTGTTCTGGTATGGTGTTGTGGGCTAATGTGCTGGATGGCAACAAGGTGGTCAGCAGTTCAAGCCCACTGGCCACTCCTTGGAAACCCTATACAGGATTGTTATGAGTCAGCACCTACTTGACGGCACTTAATAACAACAATTTTTCTTCTCAGAATTTTCTAAGGCTATGAAGCTAGAAATTCAAAATAATAAGGATGGAAATTTATCGCCATATACTTTTCTTAACCTGTTTGTGCTTTCTACTCTACTAGAATTTATAAAGTTTAACCAATCCTAAAAACTAAAACAACAACTAAAAAGTGGATTTCAAAAAGGAATCAACTAAAAATTGCTACCTCACTGTGGGAAGAAAACGTGCATAAATTTGATGGGGTGAAGTTCTTTCATGTTTTAAAACCTAGAGAAGAATAAAAGGGAAATAGTATAAGCAATGAAGTATCCTTCAAAATTTCTTCAGTCCCTTAGGATGCAGTCCTATGGTTTCTTTTTTAATAAATAGATAAAGAGTCAATGCTTATAAAATGCTTTGAGCTCTAGGGGAGAACAACCAAACGAATACTAATTACAATCTACTTATCAAAGTTAATGAGTTCATTTTAACCCAGAGTTAATACATCCTGGATGACTTAGCTCTCTTGACTACAGTAATTGTCATTATTTTTATTCCTTGATTTTAACTTTTTTTTTTTTTTTTTTCTAACCACTGTTTCACACACACAGAGTTGAAATTCTTTTCACCTAGGTTTACTTTAGAGGAATTTGCTAACTGTATATAGCGGAGAGTGTGAAAAAAAGTTCGAGACTAACTCTGCTGTCCACTGAGATGGAGAAGAACAGGATCAAGTGTAACCTAAGGTGTAACTTCACGGATGACAAGAGCAGGGAGCTGGAGGAGTGGCCTGAGGGTGAGGCTCTCTGGTGAGATTAAGTCTTTCTGACTTTGGAAGTATAAACAGATGAGTACCACAGGGATTCATTGTTCACCTCAGTGAGTAGGGCTGGAGAATGGCTTCAGGGCCTGATTCTAGGGCATGGTATGTAGTATTACTTGGTGTTTCCATTTTTAACTATGTTTTTCTTCAATTATAGCAAAAAACGAAGACAGTCGAAGTAAGTTCTAAAATGTGAATGCATCTTCCAAATGGGAAGGTGGCCAAGGTTAACTCTGATGATCTTCAAGGAATTCCTGTTTTGAGTTGTCTGTAACCTTTGCTCTCCTTTGTTTAACGTTTGTCCAAACTTGTCTCAGATTCTAAGCTTTTCCTCTGACACATGCCCCATTTCTAGGAGTGAACATAACCTTTGCTAGAAATATAACTTTTATACAAATAAACAGGTGTTCTGAACCCCTGTAGAATGTGCATGGTGAAAATGATATTATTGTGATTCATATACAAGGTCACTGAGACCCAGAAAATAGTTATTTGCTAATGGTAGCACTTAACGCCTGTTTCTGAACTTTCTGTTAGACACTATTCAGCCCTCAGTTGTCAGTAATGGTTGGCAAAATTGGGAAGAAGATTGGCATAGTTTGTCTTTACTCTCACCCCGTTTCCTCCCTCTTGAAATTCTGCTCTACTTTCCTTCTTGAGAATATTATCTTGTTCTCGGCAGGTGACATGCCAATCATTCCTGTGCCTTTAGCATTAAATTCGATGCTTGCTGACTAGGACTTACTGAAGATGGGACACTACATTGAAAAAGACAGCTGGATCCTGATAGTATTAAAGCCATAATGTTGAAATGGCAGGTGAGGGGGATATAACTCTGCAGGAAGTACTGTTCAGAAATCCCTCCAATAGTATTCAGACTTCCTACATTAGTTGTTTATAAAGTCATCCTTGAGTAGTGTCTCAGAATATATTGTTCAATACATAAAAGCACCTAATATGCTTGTTGTTGTTGTTAGGTGCCATTGAGTCAGTTCTGACTCATAGCAACTCCATGCACAACGGAATGTAACACAGTCTGGTCCGGTGCCATCCTCACAATTGTATTTAGCTTGAGTCCATTGCTGCTGCCACTATGCCAATCCATCTCATTGGAGGAGTCTTCCTTTTGTCACTGACCCTCCATTTTATCAAATATGATGTCTTTCTCTAAGGACTGGTCATTCCTGATAATATGTCTAATGTATGAGAGACAAAACTTCAAAATCTTGGCTCCAAAGAACATTCTGGTTGTGCTTCTTCCAATTCGGATTTTTGTTTTGCTGGAAGTCCATAGTACTTTTAATATTCTTCTCCAACACCATAACACAAATGCATCAATTCTTCTACAGTTTTCCTTGTTCATTGTTCAATATTCATATGTGTATGAGGCTGCTGAAAACATCATGTTGTGGTCAGACACACCTTATAGATTGACCATCACTCATAGTAGAAACATTCTTCTTATTGCAGGACAGCATGTAACTATTCTTATTAGTTTGGCATTTATTTATTTATTTTTAAAAAGACTAATAAATGCAAAGATTTTTATGAATTTGATTATTCTATCAGTCATGAAACTAATAGGTTCATTAAATTGTTTGTCATGGTTGTTGTTATTGTTAAGGGTACTCAAGTTGGTTCTGAATCACAGCAACCCGCTGTAGGATTTCTAAGGAGTGACTAGTGACATTGAATCACTGTCCTTGCAGTTCAAACTGACCTTGGGGTCCAGTGCTTATCCTACAGCTCCACACCAGAACTCCTGTTATTGTTAGGTGTGGCCAAGTCGGCTCCTCTTCATAGCGACCTTATCCCAACAGAACCAAATACTGCCTGGTCCTGTGCCAATTCAGCTGGTTGGGGGTCTTTCTTATTTTTGCAGACCCACCATTTTCTAAACATAATGTCTTTCTCCTGGTATGGTGCTGTGGGCTAATGTGTCAGACCACAAAGTTGGTCGTTCAAACTCACCAGCTGCTCCTTGGAAATCCTGTACAGGGTCACTATGGGTTGGAAGCAACTCAACGACACTTAACAACAGCAACAACTATCAACAATATCAATATGGAGTGCATCTTAATGTAAAGAAACCAAAAATCCTCACCACTGGACCAATAAACAACATTCTTATCAACGGAGAAAAGATTAACGTTGTCAAGGACTTCATTCTTCTTGGATCA
>NW_006408583.1:15933711-15945295 GCF_000296735.1 Chrysochloris asiatica
AATGAATGAGGAAGACCGTAGGAGAATTGATGCATTTGAGTAATGGTGTTGGAGAAGAATATTGAAAGCACCATGGATTTCCAGAAAAACAAACCAATATTGTGTCAGAAGAAGGACAGCCAGAAAGCATCTTAGAAGCCAGGTAGGCTAGACTTCATCTCTTATATAAACTTTGGGCATGTTATTAGGAGGGAGAAATCCTTAGAAAAGGACATCATGCTTGGTAAAATGAAATGTCAGCAAAAAAGAGGAAGATCCCCAGTGAGGTGGAATGTTCTAGTGGCAGGAGTTGTGGGCTGAAGCACAACAGTTGTGAGGATGGCACAGGATCCGACAGTGTTTCCTTCTGTCGCTATGAGCCCGAACTGACTCAAGGATACCTAGAATCAGCAACAACATATAAGCGCTAAATATTCTGTGCTTTATTAGGCAATTTCCCTTATATAATCATCTTAAAAATAAAAAATATATAAGTATGGATATCTAGGAGTCCTGGAGTGGTGCTGTGGGTTAATGCGCCAGACTGCAAAGTCAGTTTGAACTCAAGGTCAGTGGTTCAAGTTCACCAGCTGCTCCTTGGAAACCCTACACAGGGTAGTTATGAGTTGGAAATGACCCGACGGCACTTAACAACAACAACAAAGGTGTGGTGTGGTGCTGTGGGGTAATACGCTGGGACTCAAAGCCAGTTTGAACCAGAAGGTCTGCAGTCACTCCTTAGAAACCCTATAGAGGGTTGCTATGAGTTGGAACCAACTCGCTGGCACTTATCAACAACAACAATAACAACAATGTATGCAATGGTTCTCTAGGATAAGCACTGGATTGGTAACAGAAAGGCTGATAGTCCAAACCCACCAGCTGTTCTCTATATACAAGATAATTCATATATTATCTTAAATAGGTTCTATAACTAGAAAAAATGTATCTTAATAAATAGTCACACTTATCTATAATAAAGCAAAATATACATAGCTTAGTAAAATATTATATTCAAATATCAAATATATTAAATATCAAATTATATTATTGTTTGTAGCTTTGGAAAACAACATATTCTCTTTCATCTTTTTCAGTATGGATTATTGCTGATATAACATGACTTTATGCAAATGCATAATTGGAAAAGATGTGGAATATGTAGATTATCTCTTGAACCTATTCAAGGTAATGGAGTCCTGGTGTGGCACTATGGGATAAAGCAAGGTCGGTTTGAATCACAAGGTTGGCTGTTCAAATTCACTAGCCACTCTTCAAAAACCTTATACGTGAGTCAGACTCTACTTGACAACACTTAACAACAATGATAACAATTCCAGATAATAAATAAATGACCATTTTGTGACATTTAACTTAGACAGATAGTATTTACAGCTAAAAATAGAAAAGCTAAGAATATTCTGTCCCCTTTACTTAAAAAAGTATTAAAAGATGTAATAGTTGTAGTGTTAAGTGCCTTGGAGTCGGTTTCGACTCACAGCAACCCAGTATAGGGTTTCCGAGTCGCAGCTGCTGAGTATGAATCGTTGATCTGCACTTTTTACCCACAGTGTTTATCCTACAACACCACATCAGAACTCCAAAAAAGATGTAGGATCCAGGAACTTCTGAAACATTTTTTGCATATTTCTATTTCACTGGAATTTTACCAGTAAAATTAGATGGAGGAAGCAGAAGTTAAACAGGTATATGTTTGTTATTTCTTCGTTCATTTGCTTTGTTAACTCTGGGGGAAAATAAGACTTCTTTTTTTGTTTGAATGAAAACAGGCTTTCATTTTTGTTTGATTGATTCCCAGAGGTCATAAATGATAATCCTCAGTAGCCTAAAAGTTACACTTATTAGTTCGATTTGTGTCTTTGCCCTTTTTTTTTATTGTTGTAGAATTTCAAGAAGTTTCAGATGTGCATGACATTTGATCCAAGAATATTTATTAAGTCTTTTCACTAGGGGGGTGCACTAGATTTCTATTTATTTTTAAGGTCCCTTGAGTGGGTGGCTTGGCATGGAACCACAGATAGTGATCTTGACAATAAATATTTAAGGACAAATCAAATAGTTCATCTCTTTTCATTTGGCAAAACTTTTAATCAAAGAATGCTTTTCGGTACTTTTGGTTGCTTACTTGTGGATTTGGAATACTGGGTTTGTGCTGTAGGATAAATAGTGGACTACTAACTGTAAGATCAACAGTTCGAACCCTCCAGCTGCTCCTTGGAAATCCTATGCAATGTAGCTATGAGTTACAACTAATTTGGCAACACTTAACGGCAACAACTTGGTGGAGTTCCTATAGTCCGAAGTGGAAAAATACATAAGGAAGTATGTGTCTGAGTCAAAATCTCCTTGTTATGAGGCTAAAGAACTTATACCTAAATAAAAGAAAAAAGGGGAGAAAGCAATACAAATGGTTATTCTAAACTTTTATAATTTTTTTTCTAAATAGTCATATTAATGCCTATCTGTGGAGTCTAGGTGTGGCACTGTGGGTTAATATGCTGGATTGCAAGGTCAGTTTGAATGGTAAGGTTGGTGGTTCAAGTTGATTAGCTATGAGTTGGAACTGACTCAACGGAACTTAAAAACAACCACATGCCTCTAAGTATCTGTATCCTAAATTTCAGGCTAATGGTGGTTTTTTGATAGCTTTCTTATTTACATACTTCATAATTTATTTACATAATTATTCTTTCATTCCTAGTGCTCATAGCTCTATGTGTTTCAGTGATTAATTTTTCAGAAAGCACACTAGTTATTTTCAGACGATGGACAAGAACCAGTATTTTTTGTTTTTTGGAAGTCATAACTGTGTAATGAATAATTTGGTTTCCCTTAATTGCAGTCTTGGCATACACATACTGTTTCTTTATTTTCTGTAATATAGCTACATTGTTTTATAAAATGCTTTGTGAAAACACTGTTTCTTACCTATGCTAAATACTCCAGCCTACAGTTTAAATACAGTCATCATAAACACTTTGGGAGATGTCCTGAGGAATTCTATGTTTAGTATATGCTTGTATTGATAGATGCTGAACTATTTTTTTATTTTTTGATCTGAAGAAATACATCTTGACATCTTAGAAAAGTGAAAATAATACAAATCAAAGTGCATCTTATAAAATTATTTTCATTTTCAACCTTTAAGGAAAACCAGAACATTTGCAATTTTGAGACTAACTGAAATAAAATCCATTATTTTAATGATGAGAAAAATGACCCTAGAAAACTTACAGGATGTGGTGCTGCAGGATAATCACCAGACTGCAAGGTCGGCATTTCAAGCTCACCAGCTACTCCTTGCAAACCCAATACAGGGTTGCTATGATTAGGTCTTGACTCAATGGCATTTAACATCAACAATAACATGCTAGTCTTATGGGGAATGGTACCCTAAATAAGCTTATAAAGAGATTGAATGGATAAACTGGTCACATGTCTGTGTCTAGGTATCTTTGATGTAAATTAACATGCACAAAAATTTATTTATTTTTTGTTTGTATGTTTGCTTATTTCATTCCATTCCAATGAGGAGCAGGGCTGGGCTGGAAAGCTTACTGTGAAACAAGACAGAGGATGTAAATTCCTAAATGACTGAAGATATGAAGGGAAACATGAAAGTAAAGGGATTGGTCTGGCCCGGCCCTTACCTCTCATAGTAGCCTGGGACCCAGGCCCCATGCAGAGCAACATACCTTGACAATTGTATATAATATATAGCCAATAAAATTAGGAAAACTGACTTGATTCTCTTCATACATTTTTATTATTGTGTACTGCATTGTGCCTAGCTGATGTTTAATGGACTATTAACATTGATACATTCTTCAGCATTCTTTAAAACTATCCATCTCTGATTAAAAGAATGTGCTACAGTAGAAATTCAATTGGATTTTGAGTCAGAAAGGGCCAGATCCAAATCTGGTTGCAGAGCATCTTAGTTGTAAAGTCATATTTGAGTCAGTTCCAACCCACAGCGATCCTGTATAGGGTTTTCAAGGAGCAGCTGGTGACTTTGGACCAACAATCTTGTCATTCAAACCAACTTTGCAGTCCAGCACGTTGACCCACAGCGCCACACCAGGACTCCTATAAGGTCATAGGCAAGTTACTGACATCTTGGGGCCTCTATTTCTTCTTTTGTACATGGTGTTCTATTGTAAAGAACCAGTCCTGAAATGACATGTAATAATGTGAACGTTACTTCTTCCCATCTGCTTTGAAGAAAGGTTAATATAGTTGGTAACGTATTGTCTCTGTGTCATCTGACTATGGTCATGTGAAGATGGTGAACTGAGTGGAACATAGCAAGCTTTCTCATTTGGGAGGGGAAGGACTGAGTTTCAATCTAAATTGTATCATAGTATAAATATGAGATTACTTATTCAGAAAAGAAAAATGAAGGTACATTTAACTGCAGGAAGATACCAGCCCATGTAAGTGAGAACTGACAACAACAACCAAAGATCTTCTGACAGAGACAGCCATAATCCAGGGAACTGAAAATCTATAATACAGTTGTTCGATGAATTAGTCTTTGGTTGAATGCAGCTAAGCAAGTATAGAGTCCTGGGCAGGTATGTAAATGTTGTTATTGTTAGGTGCCATCGAGTCGGTACCGACTCATAGTGACCTTAGGCACAGCAAAACAAAACATTACCCGATACTGGGCCAAAATCACTATCGTTGCCATGTTTGAGACAATTGATACTGCCACTTTGCCAATCAATCTCACTGGGGGTCTTCTTCTTTTTCTCTGACCCTCCATACTACCAAACATGAAATCCTTCTCCAGCAACTGGTCCCTCTTGACAATATGTCTGAAGTATGAGAGACAATGTTTGGCCATCCTGGCCTCCAAGGAGCAATCTGGCTGCACTTCCTCCAACACAGATCTGTTGGTTCTTTTGGCAGCCCATGGCACTTTCAATATTCTCCTCCAATACCATAACTCAAAAGCATCAATTCTTCTCCAGTCTTCCTTATTCACTGTCCACCTTTTGCATGCATATGAGGTTATTGAAAACACCATGGTTTGGGTCAGGTGCACCTTAGTCCTCAAGCTGACATCTTTGCTCTTCAACACTTGAAAAAGGTCTTGTGCAGCAAATCTTCAATCTTTTCTCTGTCGATAAGAACGTTGTTTATTGGTCCAGTGGTGAGGATTTTTTTTCCCTTTACATTGAGATGCAATCCATACTGAAGGCTGTGCTCTTTTATCTTTATCAGTAAATGATTTAGGTCCTCTTCACTTTCAGCAAGCAAGGTTGCATCATCTGCATATCGCAGGTTGTTAATGAGTCTTCCTCCAATCCTGATGCCACGTTTTTCTTCATATAACCCAGCTTCTTGGATTATTTGCTCAGCATTCAGGTTGAATAAGTGTGGTGAAAGAATACACCCCTGTCACACATCTTTCTTAATTTTAAAACATTCAGTGTTCCTGTGTTCTGTTCGAACAACTGCCTCTTGGTCCATGTACAGATTCTATTGAGCACAATTAATTGTCAGAACTGAAATGGAATGCATAAACATCAATATCTTAGGCATTAGTGAGCTGAAATGGACTGATATTGGCCATTTTGAATCTGACAACCACATGGTTTACTATGCTGGGAATGACAAATTGAAGAGGAATGATGTTGTATTCATTGTTAAAAAGAACATATCCAGATCAGTCATGAGGTAAAATGCTATCTGTGATAGGATAATATCCATATGCCTACAGGAAAGACCAGTTAACACCACTATTATTCAAATTTACACAGCAACCACTAAAGCCATTGAGGATGACATAGAAAAATTCTATCAACTTCTTCAATCTGAAATTGATCAAACATGCAATCAATGTATGTAAATAGACTCATTCAATTCACAAAAAAGTGAGTTGAAGTGAATCATTTAGTTCTGGCAAAAGGTCTCATGATCTTGTCTTATACACTTGGGTTAATCCAATGCACTCAGGTCACCTTATGTTTTTTAAAATTAAAGTAATGTCAGAAAGGCTGCATATCGTCCTCAGTTATTGCTAGATTGGGGTATAGGAGATATAGCTCTGACAGATGTAACTGGCAAATTGATAGCTCCCAGGTCTAAGGTCTGCGTCATGTATAATTCATCCTGGAAGAGCATAATTATGTAAGACAGCCCACTGCAACCTTGCACCACCAGCACACTGGGTTTTTCTATGAAAGTTAGACTCTTGTTGCGTGGCATCTTCCTTCTCTATAGAGTATATGAATCAGTTCATACTAGTTTGTTAGAAAGAAAACGTTACCATGGCAAGCTACATTTTCTGAAAAGCAAACAATTTGATGACTAAATAAAAAGGACACTAATTCATCCACTAAGGGGCTCTGGTAGCATACTGGTTACGAATCGGGCTGCGAACCACAAGGTCAGCAGTTCGAAAATACCAGCTGCTCCGCGGGAGAAAGATGGGGCTTTCTGCTCCCGTAAAGATTTACAGCTTCGGAAACCCTGATCAGGGTCACTATGGGTTGGAACCGATTCGACGGCACTTAACAACAACAACAATTCATCCACTGATTCGACTCTCATTGTATTCAGTGACTAAAATATGACATAAGATCCAGATTTGATCTTGGAAATTTATTCATATAAAATATCTCCCTAGGGGATATAATTTGATAATTACAAAAAAAAAAGTCTCTGTAAGAATTAATTCTTGTGATCTTTTCTTCTGAATATACTGTTGCCACTAAAAAAAACCATGGTATACTTCTCCAAGGACTTGTCCCTTCTGATAATATATCCAAAGTATGAGAGATGATGTCTAAGCTTCCTGGTTTTCAAGGATCACTCTGGCTATACTTCTTCCAATACAGATTGCTTTGTTCTTTTGGCAGTTCAATATTTTCAATATTCTCCTCCAACACCACAACTCAAATGCATCAATTCTTTTATGGTCTTCCTTATTCACTGTCCAACTTTCACATATGTATGAGGTTTCTGAAGATACCAGAGCTTGGGTCAGATGTTAGTCCTCAAACTGACATCTTTGCTTCTTAAAGAAGTCTTGTGAAGCAGATTTGCCAAATACTCAGGACACATAATCAGGAAAGACCAGTCCATGGAGAATAATATAATATTTAGCTAAGTGGAAGATGAAAGAAAAAGAGGAAGAGCCCCAATGAGATGAACAGTGGCAACAGCAATGGGCTTGTGAATAGCAATGATTGTGAGTTTGGAGGAGGACCAGACAGTGTCTCCTTCTGCTGTGCATACAGTCACATCGACTTCATGGCACCTAGCAACAACAACAAAACACTCAAAAAGGACTGCCCCCACTCATGTGTCATCTGTTTGTATGACCTGGGAACACTGCTGTTACATGTGTATTTGCAGAGTAGGAGGGTGGTAAAACCTACCAGCGGCTGTTGCGTTGGACTTGGTCAAAGATAGACAAGAGTTTATTATTTACTGAATTTGCAAACTTGGACAAACACACAAAAAGAAGAAAATATACAAGTGGAAGATGATGGGGAGAAAACGCAAACTTAGTTTTATAGCACTCAATCTAAAATAAAGGCAGAATGAAGTTGTTGAAAGTGTCTAGGATAGTTTTGAGTCAAGAAGACAAAAGAGACAGTTTTTTTTTTTGTTTGTTTTCTTTCTTATTTTTCTCTCTCACTCACCTTCTTTTCCTTCCTCCTTCCCTTCTTTGTTTCTGCAATTATTTTCTGGAGTTGTTGTTGTTGTTAAGTGCTGTTGAGTCAATTCCAACCCATAGTGACCCTGTATAGGGTTAACAAGGAGCAGCTGGTGAGCTTGAACCACTGACCTTGCAGTTCAAATGACTTTGCAGTCTGACACATTAGCCCACAGAACCACACCACTTACCCTTAATAACTGAAAGGTCTTTGGTTCAAACCCAGTATTGACTCCTCAAAAAGCCTATACAGGGTAGCTGTAAGTCAGAATTGACTCAACAGCATTTAACAATAACATACTAGCAATCTCTTAAGTAGTCATTTGCTATGTATACACTATCCAAATGATTGAGAAAAAAAATCCATGCATGGAATAATATATGTTTATATTAAAAGATATATCGATAGATCACATTCTAGTTTTCTTTATTCCTTTTCCACATACCCCAACATCATCAGTTTATTCCATGATAAGTCCATCGCTCTAAATAGTCACTGGTTTTATCTATCTTCTGAATCCCGTTACAGTGACCTTTTAGGTTATTCACTTAGTTTTTATTTTCTGGATGTAATTTCTTTTTTCTCCTTCCTTCTGATATTTATCGCCTAGAAAAGAAACTCACTCCCACACTCCCAAAGATGTTCTTTAAAGTAACTCCAGCAGCTTCATTCTGAACTAATTTCTACACTTAGCATTGATGCCAGTATAGAAAAAGCCAATAGAATTCATTTAGCTAAAGATATATTTAGCAAGAACATTATTATTTTTTTTTAATCTTCTACCAAAGAGATTCCTGATGTTGCACTGTGGGTTATGGTGCTGGAATGCAAAGTCAGTTAGAACTGCAGGGTTGGTGGTTCAAGCTCACCAGCTGCTCCTTGGAAACCTTATACAGGGTGGCTATGGGCCAGAACTGACACAACAACACTTAATGATAACAACAACAAACAAAGAAAAGAAATCCAACATGCCATGCATTTAGAATGGATGAAATGCTCTTATGAGAAAACAAAAACAGAGCACATTTATTATTGTTTCAAATGATATACTTATAATATCTATACTATTTTGGAGAAGAAAGTCAAGGATGAATTCTAAGGAGGGGAAGTGTTATATTTATTAATATTTTTCCTTTAGAATTACAGCATGGAGTTTCCACTGGACTTTAGAGGGAGATGAGAGCAGTCAAGAGAATTTCAATCATTCATGCTGCCCTGGGTGTCTGTAAAATAACGAAGGTGAATAGTCTGGACATCTGTGTCTAGCTTGCATATTTTCATTTGCTTGCCTGAGAGTTCTCCAGTTATCATTAGCTATTGTGGCTAATAATGGAGTGCTTCACTTCTGAAGTATAAAAGCATTTTCTTTTCTGACTCTTACCTTTTGGATATTAACTTTATTGTTTCAAACTATAGCTATAGAGTTAGTCCTAAGGAGACCTCATAATCTTGGTATTAGTACTACGGGATATACGACAGTGAACTGTGGCTTTCTATGCCAAAAGGTCACTATTGACTTGTAGTATGATACATTTTTTTCTTAAGAAGCTGTGCAGTTCTGAAGTCCCCTGGAGATTCTTCTAAGTTCTTCTATCAACTACAGCAAACAAAAAGTATTATTACCTCGAGGAAATAAACTGAACATTTAAAGGTGAATTTCTTTATATTCTATTGCAAGATACATAAAGGAAATTACTCCATTGAGGTACATCTGTGACTTTTCTGTAAGTATCTTAATATGAGTTTTTTTTTTTTTTTTGGATGTGTGTGACTCAGCCCAGCCATTGGTCAGAAGAGAGCATTCAAGTCTAACATGCTCTAAGTATCTCTTACCTTGCTAATGTGCCTCCTTGGGTGATCATCTTAGTCTTACCTTTCACTTCTTAAGTAAGTCACAGAAACCGTGAGCCTCAAATGCTCCTTCATAATATGGTGAATAGTAAAGATTAGTGGAACTGTTTTCAACCCAATCAGAATGTGCTTCGTCTTTCCATTTTCTCCACTGGAGAGATGTTTTCTAGACTGACAAAATCTATTAGATCCAATTGACAATTGCTGAGTTTTATGTTGAAATGTGTCCCTATTTTTCTCCAGTGATTGGACAATGAACCTCTATGTATACACTTAAAAATATCATCCTAAATGCGCACGATCTTGTCTGACCTTGGACGCTAACCAGGGTCAGGCCTGGTTAGTACTTGGATGGGAGACTGCCTTGGAATACTGGGTGCGGTAGGCTTTGGAGTCCTGGTGTGGCACTGTCAGTTAAGCGCTGGACTGCAAAGTTGGTTTGAACCTCAAGGTTGGGGATTCAAATTCACCAACTGCTCCTCAGAAACCCTATACAAGGTTACTATAGGCTGGAACCAACTAGGCAGCACTTAACAACAACATACACTTACAAAATGATAACGAGGGATAATATAATAGTGGATAAAGAATAAAAAAAAGTAAAACAAAATGTCCCCTGAAGTCTTAGAATATCAGGGGTCTTATGAATTTCATAAGAAATAAAAAACAAGTGTCATCAGGATTGGAGGGAGACTCATTAACAATCTGCAATACGCAGATCATACAACTTTGCTTGCTGAAAGTGAAGAGGACTTAAAACATTTACTGATGAAGATCAAAGAGCACAGCCTTCGGTATGGATTACATCTCAATGTCAGGAAAACAAAAATCCTCACCACTGGACCAGTAAACAACGTTCTTATCAATGGAGAAAAGATAGAAGTTGTCAAGGATTTCATTCTTCTTGGATCAACTATCAACACTCACGGAAGCAGCAGTCTCTATTTCTCATTGGTGTTTATAGTTCTAGGTTTTACAATTAGGTCTTTAATCCACATTGAGTTCATTTTTGCATAGGCTGTGAAATATGGATATTATTTCAATCTTTTGTAAATAAATTTCCAATTTTGCCAGCACCTTTTATTAAAGAGACTATCTGTTCCCATTTGATGTGTTTGGCCCTTTGTCAAAGATCAACTGACTGTAGGTGGATAGATTTACTTCTAGGTTCTTAACTCTGTTCCCTTGGTCTATGTGAATTTCATTGTACCAATACCAGGCTGTTTGACTAATGTGGCTATGTAGTAGGATTTGACATCAGGAAATGAGAGGCCGCCAACTTTAGTAATGCTTTGCTTACCCAGGGTCTCTTATCTTATATTTCCATATAAAGTTAGTGATTAGTTTTTCCACTTCTTCAGAGAATGATGTTGGAATCTGGATTGGGATTGTACAATATATATTGATTGTATTAGGTAGTGTTGTCATTTTCACAAAGTGGTATAATTTTTTATGTTTATTTTGCTTGATGCAAAAAAAAGCAATAAATTGTCTAAATGCTATCTAGTTCCTCCATGTGTAATATATATTATGTTTGCATATAAATAGAACTAATTCCCATCTTTGCAACTAAAAGTAGAAATACTCCCATCAGATTTTATTAGGAATCATTCAAGTCATAGATTAAGGTAGAAGAATTATTAAAAATACATTTCATCTTTCTATATGGACTCTTTTTCCATTTTACCTTGTTTAACTATGTTGCTTAGAATGAGAGATACATTTTCCTCACATAGATCTTCCAAATTTCTTTTAATATTTGTTCCTGAAGATTGTATGTTTCTTTTCTAACACGATTAGAATTTTTTCCTGTACTTTATTTTCAAAATGTTTTTTGATTTTATAATATAGAAGAAATCAAGTGCTGATTTTCCTTTTGGAGAACATGTGAAAAGAAAATCTAGAGGGAAAGTGAGGTCAAACTTGGCGAGTATTTCTCAGAGTCATATATGAATGGCCTTAGAGCTCTGGTAGCGTAGTGGTTACGAATCGGGCTGCGAACCTTAAGGACAGCGGTTCGAAACTACCAGCTGCTCCGCGGGAGAAAGATGAGGCTTTCT
>NW_006408583.1:15945395-15949281 GCF_000296735.1 Chrysochloris asiatica
TGCTGAAAGTGAAGAGGACTTAAAACATTTACTGATGAAGATCAAAGAGCACAGCCTTCGGTATGGATTACATCTCAATGTCAAGAAAACAAAAATCCTCTCCAGTGGACCAATAAACAACATTCTTATCAATGAAGAAAAGATTGAAGTTGTCAACAACAAATGAATTTCATATTCCATTCTAGGTTAACAGAAAAGGGGACAACAAAAACAAAAATAGTGACATCAGTGATAACAACAAAATCACCTTAGTGTGTAGTCATTTCAGATACAACTGAGAAAATTAAATGCCACTTTAAGAGATAAATCAACTTGCACTATAAATTAAGTGAAAGGAAGTCTCACATGTTCCTAGAAAAACCAAAAAGTTGGGTAGAAAAGGGGAAAAATGAGTCTTTAAAGAAAAAAGAGAAAAAGTATAGCACATACCTCAAAATAGCAATAAGGTTAAGAGGTGGACAGAGTAAGGAAAAAAGAAAACCAAATGTACCATTTAAAAGCTTAGTTGAAGTTCTTTCCATTTTCTTACTGCTAACTCCAAGGTCAGCAGTTGAAATCCACCTGTCACTCTTGGAAACCTGTACAGGTTGCTGTGATTTGGAAGCCAAACAACAGCACTTAACAACAACATGGTAGCAGCATCTCATTATTTCATTATTTAATAAATGGTTAACCAAATTTCAAAGAAAAGTTCCAGAAGACAAAATGAAGTATTAATGAAATGTGCAAGATCTTGTGTTTGAGAACCAAAAGGGAAAAACACATATGGCATTTCTGAAGCTGAAAGAACAGAAGAAAAAAAATTCAGGCTTTGAATTGTAATATTGAAAGATTCTGTGGGCAACATATTAAATGAACCATTTTGCAGGAACCATCAAAAGAAGATGAAAACCATACAGAGTCACTGTACCAAAAAGTATTGGTCCATGTTCAACTAGTTCAAGAGGTAACTATGATCAAGAACTGATGGTAAAAAGGGAGAAGTCCAAGCTGCATTGAAGACTTTGGTGAAAAATAAGGCTGGAATACAAATAAAAATGTTATAACTAATGGTGCAGTGCTGGAGGTCCTCATTGAACTTTGCCAAGAAATTTGAAAAAAAAAAAACTACCTGGCCAGCTAACTGGAAGTAATCTTTACTTGTGCCTATTCCAAAGAAAAGTAACCCAACAAAATGTGGAAATTATTGAAAAGCATCATTATCACATGTAGGTGAAATTTTACTTAAGATAATTAAAAAATAATCGCAGCAATACATTAACAAGGAGCTTCCAGAAATTCCAGCCAGATTCATAAGAGGGTGTGGAATGAGTAATATCATTGCTAATATTAGATGGATCTTGGCTGAAAGCAGAGAATACCAGAAAAATGTCTATTAGTTTTTGAATTGATCATCCAAAGCCATTCAATTGTGTGGATCATAATAAATTATGGATAGCATTATGAAGAATGGGAATTCCAGAACACTTAATTGTGGTAATACGGAACCTGTATATAGACCAATAGACAGTCCTTCAAACAGAACAAGAAGATACTGAATGTTTTAAACTTAGGAAATGTGTGTATCAGAGGTATATCTTTTTACCATATTTATTTAATCTGCACGTTGAGCAAACAATCCTAGAAATTCTATTATATAAAGAAGAACATGGCATCAGCCTTGGGGTAAGGCTTTATTAACAACCTGTGATATGGAGATGACACAAACTTGCTTGCTGAAATTGAAGAGGATATGAAGTATTTACTGATAAAGATTAAAGAGTACAGTCTTCAGTATGGATTAAGCCTTATTATAAAGAAAAGAAAATCATTGCAACTGGTTGAATAAACAATATCATTATTAATGGAGACAAGATTGAAGTTATCAAGGAATTCATTTTCCTTGGATCACAACACTCATGGAAGCATCAATCAAGAAATCAAATGATGCATTGCACTGGGCCAATCTGCTGCTGCACAAGTGATAAAGAACAAAGATGTCACTTTGTGGACTAAAGGTGCATCTGACCCAAGCCATATGCACATGAAAACTGGACCATGGATGAATGAATGAATGAAAAAAAAAGAGAAGAGGAGAATTATTGCACTTAAATTATGATGTTGGTGACAAATATTGAATATTTGTCAGAATCAAAAGAACAAACAAATGATTCTTGGAAGAAGTGCAATCAAAAGGATCCTTCAAAGCCAAGGATGGCAAGAATTTGCCTCATGTACTTTGGAAACATTAGCAGGATGGACTAGTCCATGGAGAAAGCTATTGTGCTTGGTAAAGCACAGCGTCAGTTAAAAAGAAGTATTTTCTTTGGAAGATAAAAATATATATATATATATATACGTATGTAAAGAAAATCACTTTACAAAATATATAGTTGTTGTTGTTGTTATTAAGTATTGTCGAGTCAGTTCCGACTCTTAGCGACTCTGTCTAGATTTCTGAGAAGCAATTGGTTCATTTGAATCACTGACATAAAGGTTCAAACTAACCTTTTGGTCCAGTGCATTATCCTGCAGCACCAAGCCAGGACTCCAAAGAATAAGTACCAGTAGTAACTATATTTTTATTACATATGTGAGTAAGAACAGAAGAAATATGAATGAATGCTAATACTTTAAAGAAATAACTGTACTATATGAAGAAATTTAACCTAAACATAAATGGGTGTTTCAAGATTTAGTTTATTGTGATCTCAAGTTATTTCTCTGATACAACACAGTTCAAAATGTGTATGTGCAAGTGATGTTATTTTAACAGTCTGCATGTTGTTGACTCCACCGTTTATAGGTTTTGTTGCTTTCCCTTTTCTACTTAGTCATGATCCAGGTAAAGCTGACTTTAAAATTTACAGTTTATATGCAGAGACCAGGGTTACATTTAACATATCATTGCTTTTAAAATGGAAAATAAAAGACATAAAGTCAGAAAAGAAACAATACAGGGTAGATTTAGAACTGCCGGATCTCCCTGATTTAGATACCCATACACAGATGCCTAATGTGTGCTCATCCAGGAAGTAAAAGAGGTGGTCTGTCTCACAGCCTGGCTCATGTAGACAATATTGATCCCAAAATTTTAGCAGCACAGGTTATTTTGGGATAGAGAAGTTTTACTTAGCTGAACTTTATAATCCATTTGCTTATTGTATTGAAATATAAACATCTGTGGACTTATTATAAGAGGAAGCATATGAATTCTTTGATTTTGCTTTTGTATCAATTTTTAAGAAATATTGTTTTTTTTTTCCTATGAGTACAAATCATATTTATTGTTGACATTTCTTCTTTTCTACCTGAGAAAATCAGACGACATTAGACATCAAACAGAACAGACACTCACCCTTATGTGGGAACATGGGTGAAAATTTGTTTCTATGTGTTGTCAACCAAACCAGCTTTGATATCTGATCACCAGAGCAAAGAGACCTACTTCAAAGTCTGTTTCTATACTTATGCTCCATGATGATCATTCTCTCCAGTGAGTTTTACCAAAAGCCAGTTGTCAGTACAAGCCCTAGAATATGGTTCTCAATCCTCAAAACATAACAACAACAAAAAGGAAAACATTTAGGTCATGTAAACCCACCAGTATGTGCAAGTTGACTTGTTGTTGTTAAAGTGCTGTCGAGTTAGTTCCGACCCATAGCGACCCTGTATAGGGCTTCTGAGGAGCCACTGGTGAGCTTGAACCACCGACCTTGCAGTTCAAATGGCTTTGCAGTCTGGAGCATGAATCCACAGCACCACACCAGGACTCCTCGAGTTGACGTGGTTGGTTGGTTATGTGCCATGGAGGTGGTGCTGACTCATAGCAACCCTGTACAGGGTTTCCGGAGCTGTAAATCTTTACTGGAGCAGAAAGCCTCATCTTTCTCCTGCGGAACAGCTG
>NW_006408583.1:15949381-15950975 GCF_000296735.1 Chrysochloris asiatica
GACAGCCCTTAACCAGAACCACAGCAACAAACAGTATGTAGACTAGAGGTCTCTGCTTTACTGATGAATCTGTAATGAGAACTATTAGGTAATTCAGTTACAATAACTCTCATGTCATCATCAGAATTTGAATGTTGCTGCTGTAATACAGCCACTCTATTCCAGGGTGCACATTGGCTCTGCACCATAAGCATTGGATTGTGAACCACAAGGTTGGTGATTCAAGCTGGCCAACTGCTCTGTGCTAGAAAGATGAGGCTTTTTTCCACCACAAAGAGATCAAGCTTTTGAACTACTATGCGGGGTCCCTATGAGTCAGAACCGATTTGATGGCACCGAATAATTCTATTCCAAATTCTGAATTCACACATATTCCATCATCTAACTGACAAAAGCTGGATGCATTACATTTACCTATGATTTCTAAAAATTGGACTTGAGAGTCAGTTCTTCTCCAACAGAGAAGCCTAGCCAAGGATATGAAGTGACCATTGTTTTGTGCTTTGTGCAGTGAGATAAGGTATAAAGGGTGAACACAGATAGAGAGAACCTGGGAGCATTGAAGTTCTTTGTTTCATGAATTTCTGAGGCTGAGTGCATATAGTGTATTAACCTTCTCTTGGGTTTTGAGAGTCAGCAAATGTCTATCTCTAAGAGATAGGTATTTGTCCTGTAATAAAATTTCCTAATTCATTTAACTAGCCTAAAAACTGAAGAAGTGTTGATACCATTCTCCTTCGCTTTCAAAGCAAACATTTTATTCTCTTGGCTGATGATAGAAAATATGTTCGCAGTATTGTTTTCCATGTCAACATATCTCTTAGTTATAGCCCACAGGAAGTTATTCAAAGGGTACATTGTCCTTCTGGGTGGCATTTTTCATCTGCTGATATTCCTATTTAAGAAATAATTCAAGTATCCAATTGTCAACTTGAATGTTATATGATGCTAATAGTTTACAAGATAAGTTTTATCCGAGCAAAGATCTTTGAACTCAACACTAGATCACTACAGAGATAGATTTCACTTGATCCTGTTTTTCCAACCTCTATTAGGTTTCTGGTACACGGGTAGGGTGGGGACAGTTGAAACTGGAGGAGAATTAGAATACAATGCAAGAGGAAGAATGCATCTCTCTTTAGCTTAAGTTTATTGAAGTGCTTATCCTGGAAGGAGTATCTGTTTCCACTGCTTAAAGAAGCCATATTTTCTTCCCTTTGCCCCCTTAAAAAAATAACAATATATACTCATTTTTGAAAAATGCTGTTTCATCCTTTTAGTTATTCACACTGTATACTATATGGAAACTTTGTGACACTGTGGGTTAGGTATTGGGCTGTTAACTAAGGAATGACATCTTTTAGAGTAATTGTAGCTGCTTCCCTGGTTCCTCAATTAGTTAGTTATCCCCTCTGTGCTGCCCCAACATCCATCACAGAGCTCCCCATGGCACTTACTTGTTACTCTATATTTACCTGTTCAGATGTTGAAAGCCTTTGGAAGATGGAAATGACATTTTTTTTTTTTTTAATTCTAGTGTCAATATGGAGTCCTGTGTGGCTTTGTAGGATAAGCACTAACCACAAGATCAGTT
>NW_006408583.1:15951075-15953015 GCF_000296735.1 Chrysochloris asiatica
GTTGTTGTTAAGTGCCGTCGAGTCAGTTCCGACCCATAGCGACCCTGTACAGGATTTCCAAGGGTGTAAATCTTTACGGGAGTAGAAAGCCTCATCTTTCTCTCGCGAAGCGGCTGGTAGTTTCGAACCGCTGACCTTAAGGCTCGCAGCCCGATTCATAACCACTACGCTAGCAGAGTAGTACACTCTAAATTGGAAGACACACAAATAGGGATAAAAGACCAGCATCCAGTCCCTCTAGGACACTCCTACTCTTTTCTATATTGTATATTTATTTCAGTAAAATCTATGAAATATTTGCCAACTAATCATAATGCATATATTTTATGCAAGCAAAAACATAGATGAATCACAAAAAGAAAAAAAAAAAAATGACCACAATATACAGTAATCAAATTATTAAAACATTCAAAAGAAAAAAACTATACCTAAGGATGTCAACCTAGGTTTTAAAACTACAAAGTCAAGTGAATATTTATATATATTAAATGGGGAAGAGGAAGTCTGTTCAATACATGGTGCTGGCAAAACTGGATATCCTTTTTCATAAAAATGAAACAAGACCCATATTTCACCCCCTACACAAAAACAAAATCAACATGGATTGAAGACCTAACTGTAAAGCCTAGAGCTATAAAGATCACCAGTGAAAAAACAGGACCACACTTAAGGGTTCTGACACATGACATACATACACTATTGAATATAAGTAAAAACACATAAACAGATGACTGGGGCCTCCTAAAAATTAGACACTTACGTGCATCAAAAGATTTCACCCAAAGAGTAAAAAGAGAGCCCACAGACTGGGAAACATTTATTTTTACAATGACATATAAGACAAGGGACTAATCTCTAAAATTTATAGAAAACAACACCATTACAAGAAAAAGACAAATCATCCAATTAAAACAAGGGCAAAGGGCATTAACAGACACTTCACCAAAGAAGACACTGAGGCAGCCAACAAACGCATGAAGAAATGCTCATGATCTTTAGACGTTATTAAGTATTGTGGAATCAGTTTGGATTCCTAGCAATCTCATGTAGGGTTTCGAGGCTTTAACTCTTTTGCAGAAGCAGAAAATCTCATCTTTCTCGGATACACATCAAAACATCAATGAGACATCATCTCACCCCAGCATAAATAGCCAAGTTCGGATAGACATAAAACAACAAATACTGTGAGGATGTGGAGAGACTGAGACCTTACTACATTGACTATAAATTTGTGCAACCACTGTGGAAAACAGTATGGCGCTGCCTTTGAAAGTTGGAAATAGAAATATTGTATGACCCAGCAAACCCTCTACTTGATATATATCCACAAGAGTTGAGAGCCATTATACAAGCAGATTTATGGACACCTATGTGAAGTTATAATGCACCAGACTGCAAAGCTGTTTGAACTGCAAGGTCATCGGTTCAAGCTCACCAGTTGCTATGGGTCGGAACCAACTCGACGGTATTTAACAACAACAACAACATGTGAAGATACATGGTGCACTGTTAGCCACAGAAATGGTGGTTCGAATCCACCAGTCATTCTGTGGGAGAAAGATGTGGCTTTCTGTTCCTCTAAATATTCGTCACCTCAGAAACCCTACAAAGGGTCACTGTGAATTAGAACTCATTTGTAGATACCAGCAAATGTTCATCACAGCACTATTCACAATAGCAAAAATATGGTGGCCATCAATGGAAAAATGAACGAAGCAAGTTTGGTACGTACACGTAACGGAATACTACACAATACTGAAGAATAACAAATCTGGGAAACACCTCATAACCTGTGTAAACCTAGAGGATATTATACTGAGTGAAATTAGGCACACACAATAGGACAAATATTATGGAAGACTACTAGTGTAAATCAAATGACTTATTGCATTAGGCAAATCTGTTGCACAAGACCTCTTTAAAGTGTTCAAGAGCAATGA
>NW_006408583.1:15953139-15954459 GCF_000296735.1 Chrysochloris asiatica
AGTTAACAACAACCACTACTCTAGACCTAATTTTAATTCCCAAGGAGTATTCCATATGTACAAAATCAGGACAAGGAAATTTTTTTCAAATTTTAACCAGGAGCCTAAACAGAAGAGCAACAGCAATACTGCCCGAGGACTAGACATTCCCCCACCCCTGATTTACAACCTTGGAAATCCTGCGGGGCAGTTCTTCTCTGTTCTACAGAGTCTCAAAAAGTTGGAACAGACTGAGTGCCAATGGATTGATTGTTGTTGGTAAGTGTCATGGAGACGGTTCCGATTCACAGTGACCCTGTATAGCGTTTCCAAGGAGCATCTGGTGGGCTTAAACAACCTACCTTGAGGTTAGTAATCCATACTTATCATACAGCGCCACTCCAGAATTCCGATGAGTTAGAAATAAAGGGTCCCAGAGTCCTGGTGTGGTGCTGTGGGTTAATGCACCAGACTGTAAAGCTGTTTGAACTGCAATGTAGGCGGTTCAAACTCACTAGCTGCTCCTTGGAAACCCTATACAGGGTCGCTATGAGTCGCAACCGACTCGACGGCACTTAACAACAACAACAAAAAATACTTTCAACCAGGCACAAATTATGAGCAATTTCTATTTTTATAATTCCATCGTAACTCATTAATAAAATACACAATCTTTTATAAAACAAACCTGCATATAATTCACTTGCTCAGAATTTAGAATTACCTTTTCCATATATTTCGGATATACTTAGAGATTATTTTTCCTAGTTAAAAACTGAACTCTAATCTAGCCCATAGCAAACGCAAATGAAAACGTAGGATTATTAACCACAAGGTCGACAATTCAAACCCATCAGTCACTCTGTGGGACAACATTGAGGTTATCTGCTCCTGTAAAAATTTGTTGCTGTTATTAAATGCCACTGAGTCAGGTACAACTCAAAAATCCCTTGTATAGGGTTTCCGAGGAATGACTGGTGAGTTTGAATTGATGACTGTACTCTTCAAACTTACCCTACAGTCCAGTGTTTATCCTACGGCACCACACCAGGAGTTGCACACTTTAGACAGTTGCTAGGAGCCCGAATTGCCTCTATGGTAATGGGTTTTATTAGTTGTACTATAATTTAGAAGGGAGTCTTGGTGTGGCGCTGCAGGATAACGCACTGGATTGCAAGGTCAGTTTGAGCTGCAAGATCGGCAGTTCAAATGAACCAATAGCTCCTTGGACGAAGCTATACAGGGTCGCCATGAGTCAGAATTGACCCAAAGGCACTTCACAACAACAACAACATAAAACCTAAGGAATCTTAGTAAGGTACTGTAGGAAAGTACTGAAAA
>NW_006408583.1:15954559-15960184 GCF_000296735.1 Chrysochloris asiatica
GGAAGAAGTATATCCAGAATGCTCCTTAGATGGCAGGATGCTGAGACTTCATCTCTCTGATTTCAGACATATTATCAGGAGGGATCAGTCCCTGGAGAAGGACAGCATGCTTGGTAAAGTGAAGCGTCAGTAAAAACAAGACCCCCAATGAGATGGATTGGAACCATGACAGCAGCCATGGGCTCAAGCTTAAAATTGTGAGGATGAGGCAGAATCGACAGTGTTTCCTTCTGTTGTGCAAATGGTTGCTATGACTCAGAATCGACTCAACAACATCTAACAACAACAATGATGGTAAAAACCAAAGAAAAAATCTTCATGCTAAATGAAATACTCTTTAATGGTTACCAGGAGTGGAAGGGAAGGGAGACTAATTCACTGGCTAAAAGGTAGACATGAGTTAACTTGGGTGATGGGGTAGGCAATATACATCAAGATGAATGTTGGCCGAACGATGAAAATAGGTGAAAACACAGGGAAGAAAGCAAGGATTAAAGAGGATAGAAGTAAATACAATTTTGCAACAACTGTTCTACAGGTAGATACCTGGACAGATACACGGACCAAATAAATATGGGAGGGAAAGTGGGAGTATACCCACAAATATGTAAGGATTGACAGAGGATCTGAGTACATGGGTATTTATCTTTGCTGCAAACACATCTATGAATGTGTTGGAACAGAGGTTTCCATGAAGTGACTGGTGGGTTTGAACCACCAACCTTGTAGTTAGCTTGTGGTTAGCAGTCCAGTGCTTAAATTGTAGTGTCGCATCAGGATTCCAATAATAAGAGTATGTGGGGGATAAAAGATGAAAATTTCTTCGACTTTACCAAACAGCTTGAGGCAACAAGTTTCTGCGCCTGGGGTCTCATGGTTATCCTCTCAGAGGACACCATGGCCAATGAACATGACATAGTCCACAAAGACAGTGTTTTACATCCTATTGTGATGAATAGTGAGTGGGATTTAAAAGCTCATGAGTGGACATCTAAGGTGCAAGTGTTGCTTTTTCCATGAGCAGAAGGAAGAATGATGAAAATTGAAGATGCTTGGAATTAATTAGTCCCATGGACTAATGGGAAATATGACCACCAGTCTCCATGATTCTCAGACCCAAAGGACTAGATGATATCCAGTTACCACTACCAATTGCTCTGAAAGTAATCACATCAGAAGATCCAGGGCAGAGTGGGAGAAAATGGGGAACAAAGTTCAAAATTATAACAAAGACGGGGCTTACTGGTCAGTAAGAGACTGGAGGAGCCCAGGACTATAGCCTTTAGCCACCCTTCAGGTCTGGAATGGGACTTACACTCATGGCCCAAGCTTAGATAGGCATATAGGGAACAACATGGTTAGGTATGCTCACCATGGTATAGCAGATCATTCAAGACAGTAATGGCAAGATTTACCTAAGGGCAAAGGTCAGGAGGTTGGAAACGCAGGTGGAATAGAAATAAGAACCCACAGGGAGGAAGTGTGATAAGTATGGTGCCATGGAGGTGATTGCAATTATTGAGATAAAACCAAGTATATGATTTGTTGAGTGTCAAACTGATGTTCTATTGTATAAACTTTCACTCAATTCACAATAAAAACTTGAAAAAAAAAAAAAGTGAATGCCGCTATAGATATCAAAATACTGGATACCATTAGAAACTGAGGGTTGATTCAGGAAGAACACACTTGGGACTCATGATGAACTTGCTGATGTTTAATTTATTGACCTGTGATGTGGTTATATGGGAAGTTTTAGATCATCATTGCTCATACTATACGTTTATGTTTTATGCATTTGCCTATATGTAAGTAGAGCTTGTGTTCCCATGATTCCAACACATAGGGGACCTATGTAAGGTTTCTGAGTCTGTGAATCTTTATGGGAGCAGAAAGTCTCATCCTTCTCCTGTGGAGGGACGAGTCAATTTGAACTTCCGATTTTGTGTTTAGCAGAGCAGCTCATAGTACACTACACTACCAAGGCTCCTTATATGTGAGTAATGTTTCCATTTTTAAAGTTTAGAAATGTTGTTTAAATCAAAGAAGAGAAAAAGATCATCACTTTCAAAAAAATTAAAAGAGGTAAC
The DNA here is from genome assembly GCF_000296735.1 of Chrysochloris asiatica. NCBI lineage: Eukaryota > Metazoa > Chordata > Mammalia > Afrosoricida > Chrysochloridae > Chrysochloris > Chrysochloris asiatica. The sequence goes on from NW_006408583.1 coordinate 15,956,650, forward strand.
ATAAAATTCTAGTCAGTACATGCAATCCAATCAAAATATATAACAGATGACATATACAAGGGGACTTCAAAAAGATCCTGAAAATATCTCTTTTATAGAATTTTTAAAAGCCAGATGTTTTCATTCTATTAATCCATGAATTTTTTGAACACCCCATCACATATGTCTGTACTTATACCAAGCTATGAGTTTCTGGAACTAGAAGAGGGCCATGCTGTTGTTAACTACCATCTAGTTAGTTCTAACACATAGTGAACCTGTATGGGGTTTCCAAGGAGCAGCTGGTGAGCTTGAACCACCGATCTTATGGTTCAAATAGACCTTGCAGTCCAGCTCATTAACTCGCAGTGCCACACCAGGACTCCAAAGTGGGCCATACACAGGCATATATTTAAAGATGGATGATTCTATAATCCTAAGTAAGCACTTAAGGAGCTCTGGTGGCGTAGTGGTTATGAATCGGGCTGCAAACCGCAAGGTCAGCAGTTCGAAACTACCAGCTGCTCCTCGGGAGAAAGATGAGGCGTTCTGCTCCCGTAAAGATTAACAACCTCAGAGACCCTGTGCAGGGTCGCTATGAGTCGGAACCGACTCCACAACACATAACAACAACAATAACAAGTAAGCACTTACATCCAATGATTTCATTGATTGCTGAGGAATTACCTAGGAAAGAGTTGAAGCAGTGGCTGGGTTCAGACTTAAAAAGACATAGAGCATGCACTTAGGAATATAATCAAAAGGCAGGTAGGACAATAAGGTCAATAAGAACCAGTATACCATAAATGAACTAAGGAACTTGACATGGTGAGTCAAATTCAACACTGAGACCAGAGGATAAGAGGGAAGGACACCGGTTGATGGGAGTTGGTTGAATATGGCAGATTCTAAAGGAAAAGTGTCTCTTTTATATAGAGCAGTTGCGCTATATAGCCTCTCCTCATGGTGATGTAGGTTCAGCACTGAACTGTGAACCACACGGTCAGCAGTTCAAACCCACCAGCTGCTCCTTGGAAAACCTAGACAGGGTTGCTATGAGTTAGAACTGACATGATGGCACTTCTATGATAGATAAAGTTTGTGTCTATTTGACCAGATCAAGATTGTCAGTGGTTTGCTAGTTGAGATTTAGTCGTCTGTCTCTCATGACAAGATCTAATATAATGTAATCAACCTAAGACGAGATCTGGTACAAGCAGCCAATCAATTGAAGAGAAGCTTCCTCAGGAGCGTGTCCTGCTTCCAATATTTTGGACACTTAGGCAAGACATGCTTTCTCTCTGCTTGGGTTTGGATCTCGCATCTGGCTCATCCTCTGATCTTCAGTTCTTTGGACTTTAGCCAGTGACCTACTCTAGTAACTGCCAATCCTTGGAGTCATCAACAACCTACCTTCTTCCCTTCAAGACCTGCCTGCTTGTCATCTGACCTGAAGATCTTGGTTCATCTGACACAGACTTGGGAATCTCCCACCTGTACAGTCCTTCCTGCAACCTGAGAGCCTAGTAGTGAAAGGCTATCGTCAGGGCTCTGTGTTGGGCTCACTGTTGTGGATCAATGGCCTTGGATGGCTTCTGCTCTTGTATCTTGAGTTTCTTGTCTCTCCATCACTTTTGAACATACACCATGGTCCATAAACATGTTTGACTCTGTCTCTCCTGTTTTTTTTTTTTTTACTTTACCTGTCTTCTTGTTATTCAGTTTTTCTTTACCATCCAAACTTTGATGCCTATGGATAGGACTTCCAGATGAGATTAAAAGTACTGACTTTACTCCATATCCCAAGTAAAACAGAGTATCCATTTATCAAATTATTTTTACCTTTCTTATACCCCCTGACCCAAATTTAAAGTTTTTTTCTCCTGCTTTGAAGGTTGAGACATCTTAAAATCTGCTAACTCATATTTTATGTTTCAGTCAAACTACTTTTATGACTCCTCTACTTGCCTTCCTGGTGTGGCGTTGTGTGATAAAACACTGGAATTCAAGGTTAGTTTGAACCACAAGGTTGGTGGTTCAAACTAACTAACTGCTCCATGTAAATGCTATACAGGGTATCTGAGCAAGAATGGATTCTACAGTTCTTAGCAACAAGAGCAATCTACCTTCCTGTAATAAATTAGTCTAAGTCAGGCCCATGTATTATTTTTTTCTGCTACCATTTCTTGGAAAGTACAAATCAAAAAAGTACCATATAAGTATATGAAATCAGAAGTCATGACAGAATTGATAAAACTCAAAGAACACATAATTTAACAATATAATGTTGTTGTTGTTGTTAAGTGCTTTTGAGTTGGTTCCTACCCATAGCAACCCTGTGTAGGGTTTCTGTGGAGTGGCTGGTGAGTTTGAACCACTGACCTTTCAGTTTAAGCCATCTTTGCAGTCCAGTGCATTAACCCACAGCGCCACATTTAATGGATTTAATTTATCAAATTTAACAATTTAAAACTATTGCAATAGTAAAAATTTAAATCTAAATACCTTTTTTTTGTGCTAAAATAATTGAGAAATAAAGCTAGAAGTCTCTGGGAATGGTTGATAGGTACTTATCAATCTATGCCCCCTTCCTACCTAATGTTTTGACTTAAATTTTTTGTTGATTTTACTTTACATTGCGTATAATAAGTGAATAATAATATTTTGTTTATATAAAATTACAATAACAATGATCATAATTGTATACTTTCACAATGAAGGTTGTTTAAATACCCTATTACCTATATAACTTATCAGCTTGTTGTTGGAGTCCTGGTGTGATGCTATGGGTTGATGTGCTGGACTGAAAGGTCAGTTTGAAATGCAAAATCGGTGATTCACGTTTATGAGCTGCTCCTCGAAAACTATATACAGGGTTGCTATGGGTCGGAACCAACAATATGTTGTTGTTAAGTGCTGCAGAGTCAATTTTGACTCACAGCATCCCTATATAGTTTTATGAGGATCTGTTGGTGGGTTTTTACTACCAACCTTTCAGTTTGTAGTCCAGTGTTTATCCTATTAGGTACTGGTCTAATATTTAGATAATCTAGATTTGCAGGAGAGTTGTTAGGATAATTCGGAGTTCCTGTACACCCTTTAGACAGTTTGCTTTAATGTTCATATTCTACATAAGCATGATATGTTAATTTAAACTGATAAATTAGTATACATACAATACTATTAACTAAACTGTAGGCATCATGTTTGGTAAAATGGAGGGTTGGAGAAAAAGAGGAAGAGCCCCAAAATGATGGATAAGCACAATGGTAGTAGCAATGGGCTCAAATGTAACAAGGATTGCAAGGTTAAGGCAGGACCCGACTGGGTTTAGTTCTGTTGTGCAATTGGTAGCTATGAGTCAGTAATGACTAGATGGCACCTAACAACAACAACAACAACAACAACATAGACATCATTTAGACTATGAATTTTTCTCCAAATGTCCTTTATTTAGTTTCAGTATCTAATCCATGATAACATTTGCATTTAATTATCATGTTTCTTTGCTATTGTTAGGTGCCTTTGAGTAGGTTCTGATTCATAGCAACCTTAT
>NW_006408583.1:15968298-15980750 GCF_000296735.1 Chrysochloris asiatica
TTACACTTAGTATGTAAAATAAAGAATAAAATCAGGGTTTTAGTAATAGGAAATTGACTAGACTCTCTGGCATAAGGTATTTCAGCCAAGGTCAAAATCTGGAGGACTTCAACTGTGGAAAATAAAAATGGGGTTATATTTGGAGAAATTCTTTTGGTAATAATATTTCAGAAGCAGTGTTTTATGATCCGGAACAGGTTTGGTTGTTTAGATTTTTCAAGGAATAAGGTTAAATTAGCTGATTTCCACAAATAAAATAGATATTAGCATTCATATATAAATACATTAATTTATTTATAAATTGAATTAGCAAATCATACTACATATAAAATACTGTAACACTAGTCCTAGTGTGGTGCTGTAGAGTAAGCACTCCATCATAAAGTCGGTTTGAACCACAAAGTTGGGAATTCAACTTTGTGGTTCAAACCACCCTCTCCTTGGAAACTCTATGAGTCACTATGAGTTAGCATCAACTCAAAGGTGGTGATGGTGGTGGTGTGCTGTGGAGTCAATTCCGACTCATAGCAACTCTATCTAGGGTTTCTGAGGCTGTAAATGTTTATGGGAACAGAAAGCCTTATCTTTCTCCTAAGAAGGTACTTAACTTAAATGCGACACATTCAAAAGATTCCAAAAAGAAATCCCTTACCTTTGGTTGTTGTTGTTGTTAAGTGTCATTGAGTCGGATCGGACACATAATGATCCTGTATACGGTTTTCAAGGAGCAGCTGGTGGGTTTGAACTGCCAATCTGCTGGTTCCCAGTCCAGTGTTGATCCTACAGCTCCATACTAGTATTACCTTTGGTAGCTAAACAAAACAATCTGCTAAACTGAATTCAATACCTTTTAAAACTAAAGGCACATATACTATGTGGAGGACATTTTGCAAGACCTGAGATAGATAGGTTATTTAGAACATCTAGGATTTCAAGAAATCAAACCACGTATTGTATAAGGCAAATCTGTTGTGCAAGACATCTTTAAAGTGTTCAACAGCAAAGATGCCAGTTTAAAGACTAAGGTGCAATTAACCCAAGCCATGGGATTTTCAATCACCTCACATACATGTGAAAGTTGGACAATGAATACAGAAGACCACAGAAGAATTGATGCATTTGAGTTACGGTGTTGGAGGAGAATATTAAAACTGTCATGGACTGCCAAAAGAACAAACCAATCTATGTTGGAAGACGTACAGCCAGAACACTCCTTAGAAGCCAGAGTGGTCAGACTTTGTCTTTCATACTTCAGACATGTTATCAGGAGGGACCAGTTCCTGGAGAAGGAGTCATGTTTGGTAAAGTGGAGGGTTGTTGTTGTTGTTGTTGTTAGGTGCCATAGAGTCAGCACTGACCCATAGCAATCCCATGCACAGCAGAAAAAACACTGCCCAGTCCTGGGCCAACCTCACTACTGTTGCCACGCTTGAGTCCATTGATGCTGCCACTTGGCCATTCCATCTTGTTTGGGGTCTTCCTCTTTTTCTCTCACCCTCCACCTTACCAAACATGGAAGAGTCAGCAAAAAAGAGGAAGATGTCCAATGAGATGGATTGGCACAGTTGCAGCAGCAATGAGCTCAAATGTAGCAGCGATTGTGAGGTTGGCACGGCACTGTTCAGTTGTGTATAGGTCCACTATGAGTCAGTACCAACTCAATGGCACCTAACAACAAAAACAACAACAATGCTTTCAAGAAGAACCCTTGATGTCACAACTATCAAGCACTCAGCTGCTAAACAAAATATTGATGACTTGAGCCCAGCCAGTGACTCCGTATGAGTAAAGACCTAGAGAGGTGTTTTCCGTTCCTATAAAGGCTACAGCTTACGAAACCATATGGGGCTATTCTACTCTGTCATATCAGGTCACGATGAGTTAGAATCGATCCAATAGCACAAACCACCAAAATCACACACTTTCAAAAAGCTTATTTCAATCTCATTCAAATACAAGAAAGTAAAGATTTTAGTTGAGATGACATTTTCATCTAGGACATTGGAGGATCTGATTTTGATGTAGGAAGCTGATAAAGTAGTATGTAGAAGAAAGACTAGGGAGAGGAAGGGTAGGAAAAATCAGATAAGACAGTGAGTGTTCTGTGTATAAGGAATTAAAGTAATGCTTGAAGGTAATTTGCAAAGAGGGTGACGGGAAGAAAACGAATTGGAAAGACAGATTTGATCAAAAAGGGTCTTGTATATTTAGGGGCCTGGGCTTTTTATGGTTAATAGGGAATAATTGGAGGATATTAAACATGAAAGTTATATGACTAGGATTTCATTTTTCAAAGAAATGTCTGGAAGCTATGGGTCATGAGCAAGTCAGTACCCTTTGGTAATTCTCTGGGAGAGAGTATATGAGAGCTTGGATGAAAGCAATGGTAATGCTTAGGGAAGAGAAAGAAGATTCTAGACATATTCAGCTAGAGGATTTGGTTAAATGAATTTTAAAAGTATAATTTGAGGGAAAATCAAACTCTTTTTTGAGTGAGCTAAGACAGATCCTAAATGCATTTTGGTGTAAATGCAAACATAAATGATGACTTATACAAAATTTAAGTTTGTATTCATTGTATTCCTGCTAAACCAGGAAACAAGCTGTGCAAAGGATACACATAAATCAAAAATGCCAATCAGTGGATCCAACTCCCTTTTCTCTTATCTTTTCTTTATACAGGTATTCTTGAAGTTTAATCATCTCAATTTAAATGGATTTTTGAATAGAATTGTTTTAAAAGACAACAGGCTTCCAATTTGTAAGTTCTAGTATGTAAGGGACTGAGAAGTGGGGACCAGTGAGTATGTAGTAGCCCATCCTTTTAGTATACATAAAAATTGTTTTTTTAAATTGAATTAGGGCTAGTTATCACTCAATATTAAGTAGCTCTGGTAGCATAGTGGTTACGAATCGCGCTGCAAACCACAAGGTCAGCAGTTTGAAACTACCAGCTGTTCCTCAGGAGAAAGATGAGGCTTTCTACTCCCGTAAAGATTTATAGCCTCCGAAACCCTGTACAGGGTCCTATGAGTCAAAGCCGACTCCACAGCACATAACAACAACAATCACTCAATATAATTCATCAAACTTGTGGCAGATTGAATGTTACTACATAGAGGGAAATGCAATAAGTTACCTACTTTTATAAATTTGTTGTTATTGTTGTTGTTAAGTACCGACAAGTTTGATTCCAACACATAGCAACCCTGTATAGGGTTTTCAAGGAGCATCTGGTGAGCTTGACACACCAACCCTGCAGTTCAAACCATGCAGTGTATTAACCCACAGCACCACACCAGGATTTCTTTATAAATTTAGCTAGAGACATATCTTCATTGATAGGTAGAGAAAAGATCAACATGAAGCGTCTTCCCTGTAATTGCCAATGGTCCACATAGGAGCACATATACTACTATATGGTTGTCACACGTAAAACTTCTCTTCCTTTCTACAGAACATTTCATGGCAGCATTGCAGAACATCCGTGTACCTCATATCACACAAAACTAAATTGGAATATTCAAAGTCTGCATAAATTACCGGAAAAAGTTACTGTATAATGAGGAGAGAGAGGAAGCCATCACAGGGAAGAATTCAAGTCACTTAAGTGGGTGATGATAACACAGGATTTCAATTACTCCCACATTCTTGATAATAAGGATTGATAAATGACTGAGGATGGCAGGCTTATCTATAGAGCTATGCAGGGCTGTTTCTCCATCTAGCTCAGAAAGAAATCAACAAGCTGAGTCTTGGTAGCAAAGTCAGAGCACACATGTTAACAATAGAGAAGGTATAAAACGTGTGACAGCGAGATGATGACATCAGACATGAACTCGTGTTAGCTGCAAAGTGAAAGAGAGCCATCCAACATGGACTTAGGAACAGTGTTGGGGGAATAACGAGACTGAAGGAAATCAAGCTTTGCAATTATTCTCCATGAAGCATCTAGTTTTTTAATGGCAATTAGAGAAGATAATATATAATATGTGATCATTCTATTGAACCCAGTTTTCAAAATGGTAACAACTGACTGTCTTAATATCAGTCAAGTTCAGAATAGCATCAAGGACAAGGACAACAAAAGTACATTAGTCATTAGTTTTATTTTTGTTTGTTTTTAAACAGGGCAGCAACTATGAGAAATATCATTTTTTTCCCCAAGTTTATTCATGGAAAAAAAATAAGAGTAAAAAAAAAATACATGCTAAATACATAAAATAGGCATTAAGCACTTTGTATGTTTTTGAAGGGTCATGCTGGAGGCTTAGAGACATTATGCTTTCAAATTAGTACATTAAATGAGGCATCAGAACATAACAGATTTCAAATCCCAAGCTCTTCTTACTCTATTATTCTCTAATGTTGGTGTTAAGTGCTATGAAGGCAGTTCCGATTCATAGCAACTTTGTCTAGGGTTTCCAAGGAGCAGCTGGTGAGTTTGAATCCTTGACCTTGAGCTTAGCCATCCAGGGCTTATTCTACAGTGCCACACCAGGACTCCCGCTTTTTCTGTTGTTGTTCAGTGCTATCAAGTCGGCTCTGACCCATAGTGACTCTGTATAAGGTTTCTGGTGAGCTTGAACCACCAACCTTGTGGTTCAAACAACTGTGCAATCCAGTGCATTAGCCCAGAGCCACATCAGGACTTCCTCCTGCGTTTCCTAATAGTTAATAAATAGAGGAGCACTTTAGCCATACACTGATGCCTTCATCAAGCTTCCAATACTTGACTTTTGAAATGTCCTACTTAAACAGAACATACTTTCTTCATCTTGGCTCATGATTCCCCTGAGTTGAAAGACAGAACCATAGACTACTCCAATATGTATTATTGTTGTGAGCCTTTGAGTTGACTCCGACTCAGAGCGACCCTGTTTAGGGTTTCCATGGCTTTCTAAATCATCGCAGACGCAGACAGCCAGCTCTTTTCCCCGCAGAGTGGCTGAAGGGCTTGCAGGCTTGAACCACAGACTTTGTGATACACAGTCCAGTGCTTATTGTATGTGACTCATAACTACATTAAAACATTTCTTTACAAAATGTAGAGAAATCATTAAACCATACCTCCTCTTTACCTCTTCCCTATAGATGTCCAGTAAGAAATCACAAAGAATACCATCTAGTTGTCTCAACATTCTCTAATTGGGGCTAACATATTTCAGAGAGCTGAAAGCACTGTTATACTCAGTGCACACTCTTCCAATGTAGCCCCAGTATTGTCTCCAATGTGCAAGGAGACAATAGCCACTTGGCTTAATCAATCCTGGCGTGTACTCGTGTCATTGTTGTTAAGTGCTGTTGAGTCAGTTCTGACTTACAGTGACCCTGCATAAGGTTTCTGAGGCTGTAAATCATTGCAGAAGCAGATAGCTTCATGTTTCTCTCACAGAGTGGCTGGTGAGTTTGAACCGCTGACCTTGTGATGCACAGTCCAGGACTTAAACTACAGAGTCACTGTGCTCCCATACATATATGAGGAGGTTTCAAAATTTTCATGGATGGGGCTTCAACACATTATTGAGAAAATTCCATTGTTTTTTCATTCCGTATGGGAGTACTGGTGTGGTGCTGCGGGCTAATGCACTGGACTGTGAAGTCATTTGAAGCACAAGGTTGGTGGTTCAAGCTCACCAGCTGCTCTTTGGAAATCCTATACAGGGTCTCTATGGGTTGGAACCGACTCGACAGCACTTAACAACAACAAATATATATATGTTTAATCAATCACTTATCTTTCGACTCATACCTCATATTTAGCTAAAATAAACTTTAGACTGCTAAATGTAATCTTGCCAGTGATACTTGTTTTATGTCACTCATCTACAAGCACTGAATATTTCATCTTATGACAGTTTTTATCTGAGCCGAGGGCAAAGCTCCTTCAAGTATGAACTCCATTATATCATTTCTTTCCTTTTTCTGAGTGTTAGAAGGCTGACTTAAAACAATCAAGTCATATAATCTTGACATTACTTTAAAGTGAATTTTCCCAGGTAAGAAGGGGAAATAATTAAAGAAGGATATAATTAAAGAAGGTCATTTTCCACTCTTCCAGTTATCTTTCTTTTGAATAAGGAATGTATTTGTGTAGAACATTGCTATCCTTCTCTAAGCAAGCGTGGCCACTTGCCTACTTTTACAATTTGCTTACTTTAAATGCCATGTTCACAACCCAAAGAAAAACAATCAGAAACTGAATACAATTTAATTCATGGTTCTTAAAAGAAATAAAACTTCTCCATAAAATGCATTAAAACACTCATGCTAAAGGAAACAGTTAATCCATTTAAAATTCTCTTTCGCTTAAGATCATCATCATTCATGTTAGTCTAAGGAAGAATACTGTTGTTAGGGGCTGTCAAATCAGTTCAGACTCCATAACAACCTTGTGCACCATAGAATGAAATACTCCCTGGGCCTGTGTCGTTCACACAAACATTCCTACGTTTGAACCCATTGGTACGGCCACTGTGTCTTTTCTTCATGTTGATCACCTTCCAGTTTTTTGTTGACCCTCTATTGTAGCAAGCATGATGCCTTTCTTCAGGAACTGGTCTCTCCTGATAACATGTCCAAAGTCCATAAAGTCTCACCAACCTTGCTTCTAAGGTCTATTCTAACTGCACTTCTTCCATGATAGGTTTGTTAGTTCTTCCGGCAGTCCTTGATACTTAGCATATTTAATATATGTTGACATCACTATAACTCCAAGATATTCATTCTTCTTTGGTCTTCCTTATTCATTGTTCAACTTCCCTATGCATAGGAAAAAAATGAAAATACAATGACTGGAGTCAGGTCCTAGGCTTAGTCCTCAAACTTCACATTGTGAAGAGCTCTTTTGCAGAACATCAGCCTATTAATGCACTATTTGATTTCTTGATTTCAGCTTTGATTGAACCAAATAGATTGAAATCTTTGAAAATTCAATATTTTCTCTGTCATGATTTTACTTTTTGGTCAGTTGTACAGGTTTTGTTTTTTTGCTTTTAATGTGGAGGTGTAATTCTCATTGAAGGCTGTATAGTTTTCAATCTTCATCAGGAAGTGATTCAAGTCCTATTTACTTTAAGCAAGTAAGGTTTTGTCATCTGCATATTGTAGGTTGTTAATGAGTCTTCCTTCAATCCAGATGCTGTGTTCTTCTTCCTATAATCGTATTTCTCTGGGTTTTTTGTTTTTGTTTTTGTTTTTTATTGTGAATTGGGTGAAGGGTTACAGAGCAGATCATCAGATTTACATTAGATTTTGTACATATTTCGTTTCATCTCACTGATTACAATTCCCTCAATATAAGCTTCTCAGATTAATTTCTTAGCATGGTAAAAAGATATGAACCTACACACATCTTTCCTGATTTAAAATCATGCAGTATCCCTTTTCTGTTTGAAGAATTGTCTTTTTTTCTAGGTACAGATTCTGTATGAACACAAATGAGTATGCTGAAATTTTCATTGAAAAAAATACAAATGTCAAAAGTACAATCCTAGAGTTAGTTCCTAGTTTACTTGGGACTGGAACTCTAACCAAATTAACATAAATTCAATAAGTGCGTGTTGTTGTTAAGCGCTGATGAGTCAGTTGCAACACATAGTGACCATGTACAGGGTTTCCAAGGAGCGATTGATGGGTTTGAACTGCTGACCTTGCGGTTCAGTGGTTCAGACCAACTTTGCTGTCCATCACATTAACCTACAGCTTACAGTGCCTTAAAAATAGATGGTCAATGAATGCTTGAGAGTCATGAATTTTCATTTTGTAAGAGAAGTAAGTCTTGTTTAATAATATTATCTGTTGAAATCTTGATGCATCCTTGACCGGTTGAAACTTCTTGGAAGATATCTTCATGCTCTCACTAAGGCCAGGACATGATGACATAACTGACAATATTAAGTCTGAGACAAAAGTTAGCCTTCTGAATTTATTTAAATTTTAATAAAATGTCAAAAATTTATCTGTAGAAGAGACATTTTACTTAGACTTGGCGATTTTGGAAATTGAAAGATATTTAAGATTTTTATAGAACACAATAAGCAAATATTTTATCCAACCTAAGACAATGAATCTCACTAGTAGAGAAAGGGGTACTGACTAGGTAGAGGAGAAGTTTGCATTGCTAACCAAATCCAAGATGCTGTATCATATGATAACCTGGAATTATAAAAACTTATTGCCATCAAATCAATTCTGAGTCATGTTGTTGTTGTCATTAGGTGCCATTGAGTCATTACCAACCCATAGCAAACTTATGCACAGCAGAACAAAACACTGCCAGGTCCTGGGCCAACCTCACTTCTGTTGCCATGCTTGAGTCCATCGATGCTGCCACTTGGCCAATCCATTTCGTTGGTGGTCTTCCTCTTTTTCTCTGACCCTCACTTTACCAAACATGATCTCCTTCTCCAGAGACTGGTCCCTCCTGACAATATGTTCGAAGTATGAGAGACAAAGTTTGACCATCTTGGCCTCTAAGGAGCACTCTGGCTGCACTTCTTCCAAAATGGATCTATTGGTTCTTTTGGCAGCCCGTGGCACTTTCAATATTCTCCTCCAACACCATAACGCAAAGGCATCAATTCTTCTACAGTCTTCCTTATTCGCTGTCCAGCTTTCACATGCATATGAGATTATTGAAAATACCATAGCTTGGGACTCATAGTGGCCCTAAAAGAAAGATCAAAACTTACTTACATGGTTTCCTAGGGTGTAATCTTTATGCAGGTAGAAAGAACACTCTAGCTTCCTTCCAGCCTGTGAGTTAGAGCCATTAACTTTTTGGTTAGTAGTTAGCATTTAACCGAGGTGCCACCAGGGTTCCTAAAGTTATAAACACAAAATCAAACCTAGTGACTTTGAGTCCGTTCTTACTCATAGTGCCCCTATAGGAGAGAGAAGGCCTGCTCTATAGGGTCTCCTAAGCTGTAATCTTTAAGGAAACAGACTGCTTCATCTTTCTCTGGAGTAGTGGCTGGTGTGTTTGAGTACCACCGACCTTTTAGTTGCAGCCCAACTTAATCCATTGTGCCTCTAGGATTCCTTTGTAAAGTTACAGATATTTACATTTTCATTAAACAGATGTATAGAACAGTATTTTAGTTACCCAAGGTAGAATTCCCTGCAGATAAGCTGTTGGATTCTTGTTTTGGTTCTCACCGAAAACTCATTTCTCACATCCGGGAACTTTATCACTGCATATGATAGCCCTTTAAAAGTGCTAAAATTATTCCGGGTACATCTTGGTAGGACATAACACCCAGAACACCTATTGGGCTGAATTAGTGATTGTGCAGGCAAGTGATAGGCCATGAAGCCACACTAATTGTGTGGCCAGATAATATAAAGAAGTGCAAACTTTGGAGAAAACTTGGAGCTATATTCTTTTTTGAATGGAAAGATAGTTTAGATTTGAGGCAACAGATTGGTGGAAATAAACCATAAAGTAGTAAAAGGAGTCCTGGTGTGGTGCTATGGGTTAATATGCCAGACTGCAAAGCCATTTTGAACTTCAAGGTCAGCGTTCAAGCTCACCAGCCACTCTTTGGAAACCCTATACATGGTCGCTATGGGTCGGGACTGACTCAATGGCATTTAACAACAAGTAAAAGGTAAACAGACAAACCAGTTCAGAAGTTATCAGTGGATTAATAAAATTTATCAGATTCAAGCAACAAATAATGCCTCCAGTGAAGTATGGTTTAGAGGAACAAAAGAAATATAGTGACTAGCCTATTTTTCTTACTGATGTCACTCTATTCATATTTTACAGTATAGTTGATTCAAATACACATACCACCACCAAAAACTGTAGACATTTCAGGCTCTACTTTACAAATTAAAAAAATGGCGTCTGAGAGGGGTTTCTAAAATTCATTGTTAAATTTAAATTGTTGCAGAGAGGCAGTGTTTAAAAACATCATTTGGACTCATACATACCTGGGTTATAAAATCAGATCTGCCACATACCATCAAAGCCAAGGTAAACACACTAAGTCTCCAAGCCTAGTTTCCTTTTCTGTAAAGTGGATTTAAGTCAAATAGCTATCCCTTAAGTGTGGGTGTTGGAGTCCTGGTGTGACCCTGTGAATCAATGCGCTGGACTGCAAAGTCTGTTTGATCTTCAAGGTCGGCAGTTCAAGCTCACCAACTGCTCCTCAGAAACCCTATATATGGTTTCTATGGGTCAGCAGTTCAAAACTACAAGCTGTTCCATGCAAGAAAGATGAGGCTTTCTGGTCCTGTAAAGATTTACAACCTCAGAATCCCTGTACAGGGTCACTATGAGTCGGAACCGACTTCACGGCTCATAACAACAGCAACAGGTGTGGATGTTAGGGTTACATTAGATGATTTATAAAAAAAATGCTTATAACAGTGCATGAACTATTGTTAAATGCTTAATCAAAGTCATTTTAATATAAAACTGAAAGCTCTCGAGAATATGACAAATGGTTCAAGATAATGTTGTATCATCAAACAATATGTCTGGCTCAACATAATCCATCAGAGTCAAGCCTTATCTTGATGTAGGATCATCTCCCTCTTTTAGTGGTCTACATTTTGTCTTCTAGACTTCTGGGAATCTATATTTTCCCAACATTTTTGCATGATAGAATCTTTCTCTCTCTCTCTCTCTCTTTTTTTTGTGTGTCATTGTAGCACTCATATTTTGAAAAGTCAGGATCCCAAAGGACATATGACATAAATGCCAGAAACCATGTTGTTACAGTCTCCCTGGAACGATCAACACTATTTCTTTAGTCAAACTAATCCATTTTTAAATTTATTCCTTCACCCAGGGCACCATTCTATAGATAGAATACCCACAACAAGCCATTTATACTTAGGACTTGCACATTCTTTCAAATTTGAGTTTAGCAAGACATGCACTCTAATCCAATTATAAAGTAAAATGGGCTTAAATACTTAGTTTAGATCAAAGAACATAAGGCAGCAAAGAAACTAATTAAAATTAATAATATAATGGGCAGCCTTATCTAATGACTAATCTAGCACATTTCATCCTAATTTAAACTTATCTCTCAAATTCACAACAAGGTCTCATCATTGTCATTGACTGTTATGAAATCTGATAGTCCTGTGGTAAATCCTTCCTGTGTATTTGTTACCCAATTTAAAATAATAGATTTAACGTCTGTTCCAACAAAGAGAGGTCAGAAAGTTCATCTGCTACATGCTTATATTGAATTTATTTAGCCTCTTATCTCTCATTTTAGCCTGATTAATGTTCTTCAGATGTTATCAAGTAGTACAAATGATCTATGAAAAGTACACAGCCACAGGCCGTATTTATATTGAGTGGGAGTAGTGTCCAAGTTAATCAAGGACTCTCACCAACATCTATAAACTTTACTTAGGCTATGTTTCCCAAGTGCTATTTATTGAATGTTCAGACCAAAATGATCCCTGAGTATAGTCCAAGAAATATTACAAAGCTATTTCACTTGTCCTATGTAAAGAAAAGGAAATGCTAGAAAATGTACTGACATAATCTCCACTGTTAAATTGTGTATATTTGACAGACCTAGGTGTTGCTCATCCACACTAAAGCAAATTAACCTTGCACTTTGGTTGGTAAGTGAGGCAAGGCTGACGCAGAAATTACAGACTTTCCCCAACTGTAGGAATTGTCTTAAATATCTTTCTAGAAAATAATCAAATCTTGCATTATTAAAGTATATACATTGGTTATAGGACTCATCCTTATTTTTAAAATATACTCAAAAAGTTAAAAAAAAAAAATTGATGTTTAAGTAGCAGAAATTGAATTTATAATATAAAATCATTAAATAGTATTACAAAGTCCCCTTAAATAACACAGGTGGTCTTAAAGGGATAACCATAACAGACTACTTCATTACTAGGATAAGCATAGTTGATTATGGTTATCTTTTTAAGACCACTCATGTTACTCTAAAGGGGACTTTGCAATGCTATTTAGTGATTTTATATTATAAATTCAGTTTCTGCAATTTAAACATTAATTTTCTTTTTCAGATTTTGAGAATATTTGAAAAATAAGGAAAAGACTATCCTTATTTAAGAAAAGAAAACAAAAGGACAGCCATAATCAGTTAGGGTCATCCTGATAGTGATGTCATGTCAAACTCTAGGCTAAGAAGCACAATGAATGGCTTAGATCATGGTCAACATGCAAAGAACATTAAAGAGGAAGTGGAAGTTTAGGAAAAGGGCATAAGTGTGTCAGAATGGAAGTCATTTTCCACATAGAGTATGTGCTAGGAAAGCTCTATCAATATTCATATGCTTTCATGGGCTTCCCTTCATGCCTCTTAAAATAAATTGCCCTAGATCTATTAAGATTGCTGAGGCCTTCTTCCCAGGGACCTCTGGGTGATGAACCTCCAAACATTCAGTTAGCAACTAAGCCCATTAACTGTTTACTCTTCACACATCTTGTTGTTGTC
>NW_006408583.1:15981386-15983329 GCF_000296735.1 Chrysochloris asiatica
TATTAGAAAATTAATCAATGTAACACGTCACATATACAAAAAAAAAAAAAAAAAAGAACCACATGATCAATTGATGCAGAAGAGGTATTTGACAAAATCCAATATCCATTCCTGGTTAAAAACAAAACAAAACAACAAAAAAACACTAAAAAATAGAAACTGAAGGGAAATTCCTCAACATATTTGAAGGCATATATACAAATCCAACATCCAACATTACTTACTCTCAATCGCTAGAAATTGAAAGCATTCCCTTTATGAGCAGGCAGTCAAGGATGCCCTTTATCACTACTGCTATGCAATAATAATGTTGGAAATCTTAGCCAAAGCTATAAGGCAAGAAACGGGAAATTAAAGACATCCACATTGTCAAAAAAAAGAAGCAAAACTCTCTCAATTTGCAGATGACATGATTCTATGCATAGAAAATTCCAAAGACTCAGCAAGAAATTGTTGCAACTCATTGAAAGATTTAGCAAAGTGTCAGGGTACAAGTTCAATATAGAAAAATCAATTGAATTTATGTACACTTATTAGACACTTCACCAAGGAAAGCATTCAGACAGCCAGCAAACATGAAGAGATGTTCATGATCATTGCCATTTTTGTTGTTGCTGCTAAGTTCTTCCAAGTTGGTACTGACTCATAACAACCCTGTGAACAGTGTCTGGTGTGTTTGAACCATCAACCTTGCAGTTAGCAGTCCAGTGCTAATCCTATAGCACCACACCAGATATATCATTAATCATTTGGTGGTGGTGGTGGTGGTGGTGATAAGTGCCATCAAGTTGGTTACAACCCATAGCTACCCAGTATAGGGTTTCCAAGGAGCGACTGGTAAAGTGAAATCACCAACCTTGTGGTTCAAACCGACCTTGTAGTTGAGTTCTTATCCTACAGTGCCACATCAGGACTCCTCAGTCATTATTGTTGCTGTTAAATATTGTCAAGTTTGTTCCGACCCATAGTGACCCTGTATAGGGTTTTCAAGGAGCAGCTGGTGAACTTGCAGTTCAAACAGCATTGCAGTCTGGTGCATCAACCCACAGTGCCACCCCTGGACTCTGTTAAAGAGATACAAATCAAAATAACAATGAGTTGTCATCTCACACAAGCATTAATAACAAAGTCCAGAAAACAACAAACACTGGCAAGAGTGCTTAAAAATTGAGGCACCCCCACTTTGTCTATGGAACTGGAAAATGGTTTAACCACTGTTGGAAACAGTATGGCATTGCCTCAGAAAGTTGGGAATAGAAATTCTGTATGGCCCAGCAATACCTTTACTTGATCATAACAAAAAATAAGATCCAGGACATGAAATGAATACATGCACACTGATGTGCATAATAGAATTAGTCACAATAGTGAAAGAAAAAAAAAATGGAGGCACCTAAATGCCTATCAATGGCAGACGGGATAAACAAACTTTGATACACACAATGGAATACTATGCAACTTGGAAGAATAATGATGAATCTGCAAAACATCTCATAACATGGAAGAACCTGGAGAACATAATGCTGAGTATGAGACCACTATTGTAAAGGTTCAATTTTTTTTCTAATGTACAAGAAAAGTTCTTTGATGGTTACTAGGGATGGAGGAGAAGGAAGAGTAATTCACTAGTTAGAGAGTAGACACATGTAATCTTGGGTGATGGGGAGGGCAATATATAAGAAAGGAAGCTTGGCAGAAGAATGATAAAGACAGGTGAAGGCACAGGAAGACATGCAAAAGCTAAAGGAGATAAAGATATATAGTGCTATATATACAACCATGGAGCAACAGTGTTTTGTGGGTAGATACATGAACAGGTACATAGACTGAACAGGTGCGGGAAGCTCTTAACTCTAGGTACTTGGCAAGGCCGCACTAAGAGGAGAGACATTATGCATGGCATATGATTCTCAAAAGCTGACCCTTATCTTCCCTTCAAGTTA
>NW_006408583.1:15984181-15989923 GCF_000296735.1 Chrysochloris asiatica
TCAGAAGCAGAGGTGGCAGAAGCTGGAGAGCATAGCCGGACAGCACAACAAGTTGAAAAGCCTCTCTAGCTGTATTCATTCATTTCTTCACCTGACGTTTCCGCATATTCGCTCATGTCCCACGACCCCCGCGGAGGGCAGGAACCCCCGCAAACAGGCATGGAGGAAGAGTGAGAGTATACCCACAAATGTATAAAGGTTTGAAAGAGGGTATTTGTAAATGAGTATATACCTTTCCCACAAACACAACAATGAAAGTGGTAGAGCATACAGTGGGCAAAATGATGAAAATATTTTAAGACACTGAGTTGCTGTGTCTGGGGACTCAGAACCATAGTCTCAGGGAACACCATGGTCAATCGACACAACATAGTTTACAAATACAATGTTCTACATCCTACTTTGGTGAGTAGCGTCTGGGATCTTAAAAGCTAATGGGCAACTGTCTAAAGTACAGCTACTGGTCTCTCCATGCACAGAAGAAAGAAGAGTGAGGCAAATTGAAGATGCTTGGAATCAATCAGTCCAATGGATTAATGGAATATGTGAACATCTGTTTCCACAACTTGTAGACCAGGTGAACTAGATGGTGCCTGACTAACACTACAAACTTCTCTGAAAGGAAGCACATTAGAGAGTACCAGAGAGTGGGAGTAAAAGTGGAGCAAAATTCAAAACTATAAAACAAAGATTAGGATTACTGGTCAGAAAGAGACTGGAGGAGCCCGAGACTATGGCCTTTGCCTACCTTTCAGGTCTGGAAAGAAGCTTACCCTCCTGGCCCAAATTTCAGCCAAGTTGTCGATAGGTATATAGGTATATAAGATGGACTACCACACCATTAAGGTCTGCTCATCATGGAATGGCCAATCACTCAAAAGCAAAAGGGCTACATTTACCTCAGGAAAAGATTGAGAAGGCGGGTAGAATGGAAACAGGAACCAAAGGAAGGAAGTTGGGTAACTTGTTGCAGGGAGGGGATTGCAATCACTGGTGTGAAACAAATTGTAGGAGTTGTTGAATGTAACACTGGTTATCTTGTCAATAGACCTTCACTCAATTCATAATAATAATAAAAAGTGTGCTGTAATTCAACTTAGCAAATTCTTTGATTCTTTCACTATACTTTCTCAATTGATGTTGTTGTTACTATTAAGTGCTGTCAAGTTGGCGCCAACATATAGCAACCCTATATAGGGTTTCAGACAAGGCTGGTGAGCTTGAACTACCAATCTTGCGGTTCAAACCCACCTTGCACTCCAGTATATTAACTCACAGAACCACACCAAGACTCCTTTTTAATGTATACAAGAGCAAATAACGTGAGATGTTCAACTATATCATGATCCTGGCATCAGGATAGGAGGAAGAAACATTAACAACCTGCAATATGCAGATGACATAACCTTACATGTTGAAAATAAAGAGAACTTGAAGAATTTACTAATGAAGATCATAGACTATAGCCTTCAGTGTAGATTAAATGTCAACATAAATAAAACAAAAATCTTCACAGTTGAAGCAATGATTAACAGAAAATATTGAAGCTGTCCTAGTTGTTGTTGTTGTTGCTGTTAAGTGTCATCGTCAGTTCTGACCCATAGCAACCTTGTATAGGGTTTCCAATGAGCAGCTGGTGAGCTTGAACCACTGACCTTGCAGTTCAAATGACTTTGCAGTTCAGTGCATTAACCCACAGCACCACACCAGGAATTGGATCCACAAATAAACAATTGTGAAAGTAGCAGTCAAGAAATCACATAACATATTGCACTAAGCAAATCTGAGGCAGTAGACCTCCTCAAAGTGTTAACAAGCAAAAATCTCACTTTGAGGACTAAGGCTTAACTCAAGCTGTGGTATTTCCAGTCTCCTACTGTGTTAGTGTCATGGTCATTAAATCCTAGACTTTCCTCACATAGAACCTAAGTAAAGAAGCCAGTTCTCCAAAGAAAGTCAGAAAAGAGAAAAATAATTTGTTGAACTCCTCTTTTTGTGAATTATTTTACATAAAGGAATTTCAGTAAAAATCTTATTAAGCTCTATTAAGAAAACTAAAGTTGCTTGAGCTGATTGGTTAATAATTCAGAGTGATGGAACAAGTGGTTATACACAGCAGGGTAATTCTTTCTTGAGAAAATTCATGTAGTTAATATCCTTCCTGTAGTAATGCTAAAACATAAGCCCTCTCATTGTCCTACCTGGATTTTACAACTCCCTGGAAATGCGCATAAACAAACTCTCCCACTTTTAGAAGGTCAGAGCCAGAAAATATATTCTTGCCCAAGAATAATGTTTCTCTTAATGCCAAAGCAATTGTTTTCTGTAAATGTTAGCATAAGTGTCTCTGCTGTGTCTCAATGCAAAGAAGACATTTTTTTGGTACCTGGTGAAAAAGGAGCTTTTCTGAGAAGCTAACTAAAAATCTTAACCTAAGTGAGGTAAGCGTTGTGGTGTGGCACTGTAGGATAAGCAGTGGACTGTTAAATGCAAAGTTGGCAGTTCAAACCCACCAGTTGCTCCTTGGAAACTATATTCAGAAGTGTTATGAGTTGGAACCTGAAATTCACTGTCATTTTACAAAAACAACAGCTGAGGTAAGGATGACATTTTAAATTATAAAAGTTAATTGTTTTTGTGTGTTTGTGCATGAAAAAGAGGAGTCCTGGTGTGAAACTACTCAGCTACAATCCAAAAGGTTGTTAGTTCGAACCCACAAGCCGTTCTGAAGGAGAAAGATGAAGCAATCTGCTTCTGTAAAGATGTGCATCTTTGGAAAACCCTGTAGGGCACTTTGATTCCGTCTTATAGGGTCCTTATGAGTCAGAATGAACTCAGTGGCACTTGTATGTGTGTGCACATGTGTGAGAGTAGGGGATGGATTAAGAGAGTGAAAGCAAGATGGAAATCTAATTGAACATTACAGTCTGATTAAATTCCACACACAGCAAAAGAAAAAGAAAAACAGGAAAAAAATCAATACAGATGACCATTAGAGGAAATTCTAAACTCCTTTAGAATAAGAAATTGTTAGACTAATTCACACAGCAGGTAAAGAAAATGTCATTGTTGTTATGACACATTCACCACAGCAATGTATTAGTCTACCTATAGTGTACATCAAATGCAAATATCAGGGAGAAGAGCATTTATTATGTTATTTTTAGGGGATATACTAAGACATCTCTATTTTGGAAACAAATGCATTTGTTTCCTTTGATTAATTATGATGAATCAGGGAAAATAAATTAATTTTCTCAAGGCAAAAAAAAAAAAATGCATACATAATCTTTTCTTTCTGATTAAATTATACTGCCTGAATGTCAAGACCACTTTAGAATAATCAGATAACGTTGTAACCTTCAACTTCCTTGTGACTACCTCAACTTGGCTGTTCTGTCATCTTTGAAGATCTATGATTAATTGGATAATTGGAAATATTCTAACCATAAAGTAATTGTCATTCATATTTTACCACATAAAATAAACATAGAGGTCAGCTCCCTTATATATTTTGTATGGAAACTAGTACATAAAACATACTCATATTAAAGATTCTCCCTTAGGATTCCATAAACAGTGAGTCTGCATAACTGCTTAGAATGTTCCCTGTATTGTAGACAGCAATGGAAGGGAATGGATTTTTTTTAACACAGCAGAGTATTTGAGTCTGGATTTTATGTGATGCTGTTTTGATAGGGACAGTGAGGGATGGGAGAGAATCCCCAATGTCAGGAAGCTCAGAATCTAGTCTAGAAAATAAAGACTATAAGTAAAAGGTAACAAGGTTACTTTCTGAGAAAAGATACATAAGCCTAGATAATCGTTAGGGCTACATTAGGCAATAGGAACCCTGGTGATGCAACAGTTAAAAGGTGGGTGGCTATCTGAAAGGTTGGTGGTTTGAATCCACCCAGTAGCTTTATGATCTCCCATAAAAATCAGAGTTGGAGTCTGTAACAAAAAGTCACTATGAGTCAGAGTCTAAAAGATGGCAATAATCTCATATGCATGCGAAAGTTGAACAGTGAAAAAGGAAGACATCAGAAGAATTGATGCATTAGAGTTATGGTGTTGGAGGAGAATTTTAAAAGTCCTATGGACTGCCAAAAGAACAAACAGATCAGTGTTGGAAGAAGTACAGCCAGAGTGCTCCCTGGAAGCCAGGATGGCCAGATTTCATCTCTCATACTTTGGATATATTGTAAGTAGCAACCAGTCCCTGGAGAAGGATATCATATTTGGTACAATGGAGGGTCAAAGAAGAAGAGGAAGACCCCCAATGAGATGGATCGGCACAGTGGCAGCAGCGGTGGGCTCAAATGTAGCAATGATTGTGAAGTTGGTGCAGGACTGGGAAGTGTTTCATTCAGTTGTGCATAGGGGCACTATAAGTTGGTACCAACTTGATGGCACCTAACAACAACAATAACACATTGTACAAGACTCCAAGGAGAAGACAGAACTTATCTGCACTCAGAAGAATTATGAGACTCTTGACAGACTAAAAGGAGGCAGAGAAACATACCACATGTGTTGTAGTTAGTTGCCATCAAGTCAACTCCAGCACATGGCAATGCCATGAAAGCAGAGTAGAAGTGTATTCCATAGGCCTTCTAGGCTTCAATCTCTTAGAAACAGATTGCCAGGACTTACTCTTGAAGTACCTCTAGGTAGATCTAAACCACAAACCACTGCTAGTATTCAAGTGCTTAATCATTTGTGCCACAGAATAATCTTAGGAAACAGTCACTTGTCTAGATTAGTTAATAATTACTATGTCACTATGATTGCAAAGCCACCTATGGTAAAAGGCAATTCTAGGCAAGCAGCGGGGGATTTTTCCAATGCAGTTATTCAAGGACACAGCTGATGCTCACACTACTGTCTTTTGATATTACATGTTGTTACTCTCAGGAGCCATCTAGTCAGTTCTGACTCATAGTGTCCTTATGTACTACAGAAGAAAATACTGCCTGGTCATATACATCCTCACAAGCATTTTAAGCTTGAGTGCATTGCTGCTGCCTCTGTGCCAATATATACCATTGGGAGCCTTCCTGTTTTGGGCTGACTCTCTACCTTATGAAGCATGATCTCCAGGAATGGTCCCTCCTGATAATATATCCTAAGTATGAGACACGAAATCTCACTGTCCTAACTTCTAAGGAGCATTCAGTCTGTGCTTCTTCTCACAAAGATTTATGAGTTGACAACTTCAATTTTTTCTCCATTAATCTTGATGCTATATAGTGGTCCAGTGTTGAGGGTTTGTGTTTTCTTTACATTGACGTACAACCTAAACAGAAGACATTGGTCTTTAATCTTTATGAGTAACTATATTACGTCCTCTTCATTTCAGTAAGGAAGTTTGTATCATCAGGATATCGCAGGTTGTTCATCCTGATGCAACATTTTTCTTCATATAATCCAGCTTCTTGGTGTACTGATTGTAAAATTATGGTGAAAGAATACAACCCTGGTGCATGGCTTTCCTGATTTTAAACCAATCAGCACCACCTTGTTCTGTTTCAATGACTGCCTCTTGGTCTATGTACAGGTTGTTGTTGTTGTTAGGTGTCATCAAGTCTGTACCCACTCATAGTGACCTTATACACAGCAGAACGAAGCACTGCCCAATCCTGGGCCAAACTCACGATTGTTGCCATGCTTGAATCCGTCGATGCTGCCACTTGGCCAATCCATCTCGTTGGGGGTCTTCCTCTTTTTCTCTGACCCTCC
>NW_006408583.1:15990308-15993743 GCF_000296735.1 Chrysochloris asiatica
TGATCTCTTGACTACTGCTTCAGTGAGTGTTGATAGTTGATCCAAGAAGAATGAAGTCCTTGACAACTTCAATCTTTTCTCCATTGATAAGAATGCTGTTTATTGGTCCAGTGGTGAGGATTGTTTTGTTTGTTTGTTTGTTTGTTTTTGTTGTTGTTACCTATGTGCAAAATTAAACATTCCAGAACACCCATTCTCCACAATGTTGCACATATCTTGACATGATCGATACAGTCAAAATGATTTTACATAGTTAGTAAAGCACAGGTGAATATATTTCTTGTATTCTCTGCTTTCAGTCAAGATCCACCTGGCATCAGCAGTGATAATGTTCAATTCACATCCTCATCTGAATCTAGCTTGTATTCTGACTGTTCCCTTTCAATGTACTGTTGCAGTTGTTTTTAAATTACCTTTAGCAAAATTTTACTTGCTTGTGATATTAATGATAATGTCTTATGATGATTTCTGAATTCTGTTGTTTCACCTCTCTTTAGAATGGACACAAATATGGATCTCTTCCAATATTATGGCCAAGTATCTGTGTTCCAAATGTTTTTGCATACATATGTTAATATCTCCAATTCTGCATCAGTTTGTTGAAAGATTTTAATTTGTATTACATAAGGTATCTTTCAAACTTCACGGAAAATGTGTATTATGAAAAATCTAGCATGGATTTCCAAATAAATTTTTTTTAATCAAATTGAGCTTGTCCTAACTTGAATAATGAAGAAAGCTTCAAAAGAATATGGAAGGAATACACATAGTCACTGTACCAAAAAGAAATAGTTGATGTTTAACCATTTTAAGAGGTAGCAAAGGATCAAGAGGCAGTGATTCTGAAAGAAGAAATTCAAGGTGCACTGAAGGCATTTATAAAGAACAAGGCTCTTGAAACTGGTGGGATACAAATTGGAATCATTCAGCAAACTGAAGCAACACTGGATGCATTGACTTATTGATGCCAAGAAATTTTGAAGACAGCAACCTTTCCAACTGATTAAAGACGTCCATAACTATGCCTATTCCAAAGAGAAGTGACCCAACAGAATGTGGAAATCATCAATAATAATAATATGTCATGCAAGTGAAATTTCCCTAAGTAAAATTCAAAACCAGCTGCAGCAATACATTGACTGGGAGCTTCCAGAGGGTGGATTCAGATGGGGACATGGAATGAGAGATATCATTGCTGATGTAAAATGGATCTTGGTTAAAATCAAAGAATATCAGAAAGGTATTTACCCGTGCTTTATTGATTATAAAGGCTTTCAATTGTGAGGATCATGAAAAGCTATGTGCAACATTAAGGAGAATGAGTATTCTGTAACACTTAATTGTGCTCCTGTGGAACCTGTATATACACCAAGAGACAGTAGTTTGAACAGAACAAAGGGATGCTGAATGTTTTAAAATCAAGAACGGTGTGGACCATGTATTCTTTCACCATGCATCTTCAATTTGTATGATCAGCAAATAATCCGAGAAGCTGGATTATATGAAGATGAACACGGCATCAGGGTTGGAGGAAGACTCATTAATATCCTGTCATATGCTGTTGATACAAAGTTGCTTACTGAAAAGAAGAGGACTTGAAATACTTACTGATGAAGATCAAAACCACAGCCTTTCGTATGGTTGCACCTCAATGTAAAGATAACAAAAATCCTCACAACTGGATCAATATATAGCATTAAGATAAATGGAGAAAAGATTGAATTTGTGAAACACTTGTTTTGCTCAGCTCAACCATCAACTCTAATGGAAACAGCAGTCAAGAAATCAAATGACACATTACATTAGGCAAATCTGCTGTGCAAGAACTCTTTAATTTTTATAGAGCCAAAATATCAGTTTGAGGACTAAGGTGTGCCAGACCCAAATCATGGTGTTTTCAATAATCTCATATGCATGTAAAAATTGGACAATGAATCAGGAAAACTATAGAAGAATTGATGTATTTGAGTTGTGGTGTTAGGGGAGAATATTGAAGACACCATGGACTATCAGAACAAACAAATCTTTCTTGGAAGAAGTACATACAGAATGCTCCTTAGAAGCTAGAATAGTGATACTTCATCTCTCAAACTTCAGACATATCAGGAAAGACCTGTCCATGGGGAAGGACATCATGCTTGGTAAAGTGGAGGGTCAGCAAAAAAGAGGAAGACCCCCAATGAGATGGATTGGCACATTGGCAGCAGCAATAGGTTCAAGTGTAGCAATTATTTTAAACCTGGTGTATATCAGGCAGTGTTTTGTTCTGTTATGCAGAAGGTTTTTATGAGTAGATATTGACTTGACCACACCTTACAACAACAACTTGTTTTTACATGTCTGAACGTGATGTTATTTGAGGCACTAAAAAAGATTAGACAGTAGTTTGAAAAGAGCCACTATCAGAACAATATGAATTTTGGTGAAAATTGAAGCAAAAATAAATATCAAATTTATGGTGATGTTTATATGAAACATGGTGAATCATTGATGCTTTCAAAAAGTTTACGTAGACAATGCTGTAAATAAATCAGTAGTTTAAACATTGACGATTGCTTTTAGAAAGGGATGAAATGATGTTGAAGATGAAGCTCACAGCAACAGACCAGGTATTTAAAATTGTGAGGAAAAAAAAAAAAATTAATCTTGTTTGTGCCTTCAGTGATTTACTTAATGTCTCTTCTGGCCATAGTGTTGTAATCTTCCACCAAACACCTTTTCCTGATGGTTCAGGGTAAGAGAAGGTGGGAGAAGATGCTGATGGATTATATGATTCAGTTGTGAATAATTATAAACAGGGCTCATTGTGATTGGTCATTTTTTCCATCCTGCTGGGTATAAAATGAGTCATCTAAGAAGAAGAGGGATGCTGTCACTATCATTATAGAAGAGCCAGAAGTGGAGTGCATCCTTTGGACCCTGAGATCACTGCACACTGAAACTTCTTTCTAGGAACAGAAAGTCACGGCAACAGAAGAGTAGTAGAGGAATGGCAGAGAAGCAACAACAGCAAAACCAAGAACCAGAGTATAAGGCTGTGTTGTAGGCCTCCCAGCCCAAGAAGCAAATAAAGCTGAGTGACTTTGGGCAGGAGTATGGCACCTCCAGACACTTAATTGGTGGCACTCGATTTGCTTTTAACTTCCCTAATAATTCCCATAACTGTGATGTGGTGTCTGAGTTCTGTGTGACCATTGCAATGACTTATGGGACCTAATTGAGTAACGAGTTCTGTGGGAAGGATGGTTGATGCCATTTGTTGCAGGGTCCTAATTGCAGAGGACCAAGAATGAACAGCAGAAACAGCAGCCCAAACCATAGATAACTCAGTTGGTTTAGCTGACATCATTTTGACTGCCAGTCTGGAATCGTAGAGGTTACAAATCGGGCTGTGAACCTTAAGGTCAGTGGTTCGAAACTACCAGCTGCTCCGCG
>NW_006408583.1:16002788-16004969 GCF_000296735.1 Chrysochloris asiatica
TCAGGTAGCATAATATTCCATTGCGTATATGTACCAAAGATTGTTCATCCATTTTTCCATAGATGGGCACTTAAGCATCTCCATCTTTTTGTTATTGTAAATAGTGCTGCTATGAACATTGGTGTGCATATATCTACTTGTGTTTCTTGTGGATAAATACCCAGTAGATGGATTGCTGGATCATAAGTTATTTCTATTTACAACCTTCTGAGGAAGTGCCATATTGCTTTCCAGAGTGGTTAGACCATTTTACAATCCCACCAGCAATGTAGGAGAGTCCTGGTCTCTCCACACCCTCGCCAGCATTTATTGTCCTCTACTTTTTTGATCTTTGCTATTATTGCTGGTGTGAGATATAAGATATGCTATTATTGCTGGTGTGAGATAATATCTCATTGTTGTTTTGATTTGAATCTCTCTAATGGCTAGTGCAACCACTCTTCTGTCAGTTTGTTGTACTGTGGTGGCTTGTGAGTTGCTGTGATTCTGAAAACTATGCAACCAGTATTTTAAATACAAGCAGGGTCACCCATGCTGGCCAGATTTCAGATGAGCTTCCAGACAAAGACAGACTAGGAAGAAGGAGTGATGAACTACTTCCAAATATTTAGTCACTGAAAACCTTATGAAAAGCAGAGAGACACTGTCAGATATGGTGCCAGAAAATGAGCCCCTCAGGTTGGAAGGCACTCAAAATGCAACTGGGGAAGAGCTGCCACCTCAAAGTAGAGTTATCTGTGATGATGTGAATGGAGTAAAGCCCGTGGGAGAAACCCCCACAGAACCTTCATTTGCTGATGGGGCCCAACTCAAAATGAAGAGAAAGAGCTGTAAACATCCATTGAAAATTGGAACATGGAATGTACAGAGTGTGAATCTGGGAAAACTGGAAGTTGTCGAAAATGAAATGGAATGCATAAACATCGATATCTTAGGCATTAGTGAGCTGAAATGGACTGGTATTGGCCATTTTGAATCTGAGGACCGCGTGGTTTACTATGCCAAAATTGATAAAACGAAGAGGAATGGTGTTGCATTTATTGTCAAAAAGAACATATCCAGACCAGTCATGAGGTACAATTCTGTCTGTGATAGGATAATATCCATGCACCTACAGGGAAACCCATTAATACCACTATTATTCAAATTTACGCACCAACCACTAAAACCAGTGAGGATGAAACAAAAGAATTCTGCCAATTTCTTCAATCTGAAATTGATCAAACATGCAACTACGTTGTATTTATCATTACTGGTGATTGGAATGCAAAGGTTGGGAGCAAAGAGGAAGGATCAGTGGTTGGAAAATATGGTATTGATGATAGAAAGGATGCTGAAAAAAGCATGATAGAATTCTGAAAAACCAATGATTTGTTCATTTCAATTACCTTCTTTAGACAGCATAAGAGTGGACTGTACACATGGAACTCACCAGATCAAATACATAGAAATCAAATTGAGTACATCTGCAGAAAGAGACGATGGAAAATCTCCATATCATCAGTGAAAACAAGGCCAGGGGCAGACTATGGAACAGACCATCAATTACTCATATGCAAATTCAAACGAGAGCCAAAATATGACCTTGAACATATCCCACCTGAATTTAGAGATCCTCTGAAGAACAGATTTGATACATTAAACACTAAAGACTGAAGACCAGAAGAGTTGTGGGATGTCATCAAGAACATCATACATGAAGAAAGCAAAAAGTCATTAAGCAGACAAGAAAGAAGGAAAAGGTCAAAATGGATGTTAGAAGAGACTCTGAAACTTGCTCTCCAGAGTAGAGATGCTCAAGTAAATGGATGAAATGAGGAGGTCCAAGAAGAGCTGAACTGAAAATTTCAAAGATCAGCTTGAGAAGATAAAGCAAAATATTACAACAAATTGTGCAAAGATCTGGAATCAGAAAACCAAAAAGGAAGAACATGTTCAGCATTTCTCAAGCTGGGGAAACTGAAGAAATAATTCTAGCCTCGACTTTCATTATTGAAAGATTCTTGGGGCAAATTATTGAATGATGCAGAAAGCACCAAGAGAAGATGGAAGGAATGCACAGTCTCTGTGCCAAAAGGAAATGGTTAATGTTCAACAGTTTCAAGAGATAGCTTATGATCAAGAGCGAATGATCCTGAAGGAGGAAGTCCAAGGTGCATTGAAGGAATTGGCAAAGAACAA